>NW_027938647.1:0-220 GCF_054177405.1 Leptonychotes weddellii | reverse complement strand
GTTGAGCTCCGCACTCGGTGGCGAGTCTGCTTCTCTCCCTCTCTCTCCTCTTCTCCCTCTGCCCCTCCCCCACGCATGCTCGCTCTCTTTCTAAAATAAGTAAATAGATCTTTTAAAAAAAAAAAAAAGAGCAATGTCCAAAGAAAATGTCAATGACAGACGTGAGTCTGTTTACACCAAAAGAGGAGTACTCTTGGTCCCGCCGTGGGTCCCGCTGTGT
>NW_027938646.1:0-220 GCF_054177405.1 Leptonychotes weddellii | reverse complement strand
GATATGAGGAATTCTTAATCACAGGAAACAAACTGAGGGTTGCTGGAGTGGGGGGTGGGGTGGGAGGGATGGGGTGACTGGGTGATAGACACTGGGGAGGGTATGTGCTCTGGTAAGCGCTGTGAATTGTGCAAGACTGTTGAATCTCAGATCTGTACCTCTGAAACAAATAATGCAATATATGTTAAGAAAAAAAAAAGAAGAAGAAGGTAGCGGGAGG
>NW_027938645.1:0-220 GCF_054177405.1 Leptonychotes weddellii | reverse complement strand
TTCTTTCTTTCTTTCTTTTTCTCTTTCTTTCTTTCTTTCTTCTTTCTTTCTTTCCCTCTATAAGACTAAGGAGTTTTCCATTTATTTCCAGTTTAAGAAGTTTGTCTTAAAAATCATGAATAGATATTGAATTTCACTTTTTTGTCTCTATTGAAATGATCAAGAGTCTGCTTAGTTTGTTAATACAGTGTTATTTGTAGATGCTTTTTTCAAAATATTT
>NW_027938644.1:0-220 GCF_054177405.1 Leptonychotes weddellii | reverse complement strand
GGCAGTCCGAGGAAGGGGAGCGATCCCGGTGTGGAGTCGCCCGGCTGACCTTGGCGGATAATCGTCCAAAGCCTCTGTTGTCTCATCTGCTAAATGGGCATAGTAGTCCCTGCCTCACAAAATCTATTCATTCCTTCCAAGTCTGAAGAACCGAGCGGGTCTCTGCTGGGTATCAGGTTCAGGTTCAACTAGAGAGCCACGGAAACACAACAGACGCCGC
>NW_027938643.1:0-220 GCF_054177405.1 Leptonychotes weddellii | reverse complement strand
GGAATCCTCAGGATTTGGGAGTATGAGTGAAATCTCTCCCAGTCCTCAGCAGGATAATCTCCTGTGTGCTGGTGACCAGGAGGAGCTAAAGATTTTGCTTTAGGATTATTCTGAAGAGAGATATACCTGCTGGACAACTTTAGATAATTTGCGTGCAGCAGATAACATCTGATACATTTTATGTCTTTCCAGGTGGAAGGTCTGATGTAAGGATTTCATC
>NW_027938642.1:0-220 GCF_054177405.1 Leptonychotes weddellii | reverse complement strand
TCTGGTGTGAATTGGCAATTCGTAACATGTAGTTGATACTTACGTCCACCTACTGAATAAACAAATGGGAGGATGTTGTTTCCTTAGCATAGAAAAAAGATATATAAATAAATATATTTTTTGTTTTTATAATAAGCAAGAACACCAAAATCATAGATTTCTCTTTAAGGTGAAAATGAATAATTAACATTTATGAAGCTATCTAATTTAAACATATCTT
>NW_027938641.1:0-220 GCF_054177405.1 Leptonychotes weddellii | reverse complement strand
GCTAAAAAAACCCCACAGTCTAGGCTCCACTGGAGCCAAGACCACCTTGGAATGTAGCTTCAGTTCTGGCCATAGGCCCTGGAGGCCGCGGCACATCCCCTGGGGAGGGGAGGTCCAGGAGGGTGAGGGTCTGCACAAATGGGAGAGGGCATGAGGTGGGGCAGGGGAGGGATTTGGGCTGGAGATTTAACGCAGAGCTGTTCTCAAAATGTGGAGGCTG
>NW_027938640.1:0-1283 GCF_054177405.1 Leptonychotes weddellii | reverse complement strand
CTATGTCTTTTGATTGGAGCCTTTAGTTCACTTATATTCAAAGTAATTATTGATAGGTATGTATTTATTGTTTTTTATTACTTGTTTTAGGACATACTTTTAAGTTTAATCTGCATTATTAACATTTCTTCTATCATTTTCTTAAGTCTAGATAATCAACAAGACAATAGATCCAGCCCTAATTATAGTATTTGTCAGTTTCAATGGTGTAAATACTCCCATCATGGTCAATTTTTAGCTAGCAATGTGCCATCACAGAGCACAGGAATTGGGAAGAGATGAACAGGTGCATACCATTATATAGTATTTCCACCACACAAATACAACACATGCAAATAACCTCTAGAGTACAGAGAAGAGTAAAATAATTAGGACGTGATTAAGTGTTGTTTTTAATATAATTTAGCTAACTATACCTTTATGTAATTAATTTTTAACCATAGGTTTATTTAACCACTGCTTCACAAAAATTCTGAAAATTTCAGAACTGGTTTTTATGAGCTAGTATGCACCATCTACAAAATATACTTTTTCCAGGTGGGTCCAGTGAGCAGCCAGGATTGGAAACCCTACCATAGAGGAAAGCAGACATGATTCTGTTGCTCAGAAGTCTGAAGCCATAGAGTGATCCCATGGCTTCCTCAGCTGCGGGGTTGGTTCCCATTAGAGGGTCTATATCAAAAAGAATTGCCTTTATTTTTGGACACTCAGTACCAGCAGTGAAAGTGTCTGGAGTTGTCTGCTTCCCTGCATAGGAGAGGAAGCCAGGCCTTACCAGGAGCTGGAGAAACCATGCCACCAGCAGAGCAAGCCGTGACTCCATCCCAAAGGGGCCCTCTCCATATCAACTTAAACGTAACTCCTTGGTCTTGTCCCTTCTCCCAGAGGAAGGGGTCACCCCCTCCGCAGGTGTCTATTTTTCTAAAAACCAGGCAACATAAAGCACACGGGGCGCAGGTCCACAAAGCTGTGTTCCAGCCACGGTCCTTTCTCACCGTTAGATTGGACAACTCAACCTCACTGGGTCCCTGCTTCCTTGTCTACCGGGTAGAACAACACCTGCTCTGTCTGCCTCTCTGTGCTATTAAAAGACTCAAAATAAGGCCGATTTGCAAGTGATCTTTAAATAGTACAAAACTCAACATCTCTCTCTACAATTTGCCATGACTGGGGTCTTCTCATCATAATTGAGGAACAGAATCCCCTAGTAGTTAACTGTGGGCTTTGTAAATTTTTTTTCTCATTTTGTGTTTTACCGTGATTTCTTTACTAAGTCTCCAATT
>NW_027938639.1:0-220 GCF_054177405.1 Leptonychotes weddellii | reverse complement strand
TTCTGCCAGAGTGCGGGGGCAGGGCTTGGTGGAAGCAAGTGTTGAGTGTCCGCACTGTGCTGGTACCCACTGGTGGCTAGTGCTTATGCTGAGGGGCAGGGGAGGGAAATGGTGCTGACCAGTTCCTTTGTTCTAGCAGGGGTCTCCCCTTGATTGCTGTCTCTCTGGGACATGCTCTGAGAAGAGCAAATAACCTCCCCACTGTGTGCCACCCGCGGTC
>NW_027938638.1:0-220 GCF_054177405.1 Leptonychotes weddellii | reverse complement strand
GTTCTGCATGGAGCACTGGGGGTTATGCACAAACAATGAATCATGGAACACTTCATCTAGAACTAATGATGTAATGTATGGGGATTAACATAAGAATAAAAAAAAAAAAAAGAATTGGAGTAATCAGGGTTTTATCCTATCTCCAGGATACTACTGAGTTGTCCTCCTTAAGTCCAGTTTCAGTGGGTCAGATGTGTATTTAAACCACATAGTACCTAAT
>NW_027938637.1:0-220 GCF_054177405.1 Leptonychotes weddellii | reverse complement strand
ACCCTCTCTCTCTCAAATAAGAAATAAATAAATCTTTTTTTAAAAAAATAGAAATTCTCTTAGTGCTAATAAATTTGCTAGTTGGTTTTCTTGTAACACATATTTAGGACTTAAGTGTTTCAACCACTTGCAAAAATTCTAGAACAACTGTACCTCCCAAGCAGTGGTGGTGATTTGGCACATTCCAAAATGATATGAATTGATGTAGCGATTCAACTGT
>NW_027938636.1:0-220 GCF_054177405.1 Leptonychotes weddellii | reverse complement strand
GCCACCAAACCTGGTGCTAAAGGTTCAATGCCGTACGTTTTAAGATGAAATACACCTTGTTGTCTCGATAACTCCACTAGTTTGACTGATGTGGAACTTATGTCTACGCCAACCAATTGATGGCTTTTTGGAGTAAGTAGCCTCACAAAACACATTCCTTATGGTTAATATACTCTCTAATACAATATACTGTTTAATAAATAGCTACAATACGTTACTT
>NW_027938635.1:0-220 GCF_054177405.1 Leptonychotes weddellii | reverse complement strand
TACACAAATACCGAACAACATGTAGCCTGTGAGTTTCTGTACCTGAGATGACTGGCCAACTTAAAATGTCACACACTGTCTGTGAAAGGTTTTCCTCTTTTTGGAACCAACCTCGGAGAGGGGCTCTGTGTGCTCTGTGGGACTTAGTATTGAGAAGCAATGACCAGCGGTGAGAAGGGTGAGAATGAGGTCTGCAGGGTAGAGTAGGGGCCGGGCAGAG
>NW_027938634.1:0-220 GCF_054177405.1 Leptonychotes weddellii | reverse complement strand
TCAGGGTGACGGGACCCGCGGACGGGGACGGGGTCTCCCCGCGGTGACGGGGCCCGCGGACCGGAACGCGGTCTCCTCAGGGTGACGGGGCCCGCGGACCGGAACGGGGTCTCCCCGCGGTGACGGCACCCACAGCCGCCACCGCGAGGCCGTCCCGGCGCCCCCTCCCTCGGGCCGCTCGCGCTGCCTCTCCCGGCGGGTGCGCTTCCCCGCCGGGGCC
>NW_027938633.1:0-220 GCF_054177405.1 Leptonychotes weddellii | reverse complement strand
AATATGTTCTTATAATTGTTTGTATTTCTTTGGTGTTGGTTGTGATCTCTCCTCTTTCATTCATGATTTTGTTGATTTGGGTCATTTCTCTTCTCTTTTTGATAAGTCTGGCCAGGGGTTTATCGATCTTGTTAATTCTTTCAAAGAACCAGCTCCTAGTTTCGTTGATCTGTTCTACTGTTCTTTTAGTTTCTATTTCATTGATTTCTGCTCTGATCTT
>NW_027938632.1:0-220 GCF_054177405.1 Leptonychotes weddellii | reverse complement strand
GCAGGAAGAGATTCATATTGTGTGGAACAAATTCTGGTCCCACGCAGTGCCATTGTTTGAGCACCATGTGGCCATAAATGTTGTACTTCCATTTTTGGTTCAGCATGAATAGCAGTAAATTATGGATTACAAGTACGTGGTGGATCATTCCTCCTTTGGGCCACTCATCCTCTCTACATCTTCTTGCACAAACTATACCTCTAGTGCCTTGTGTTACTTC
>NW_027938631.1:0-220 GCF_054177405.1 Leptonychotes weddellii | reverse complement strand
CCAGGTACCGTGTTCAGTAGTGGAGGTCCATTTACTCATTGGTCCTTACAATAGATGGCCTGCCAGGGAGACATCACCTCTTGGATTAGAGATGAGGAACTCTAAACCTAAAATGATAACGTAACTCTTCCAAGCCCACACAGCTAGAAAACAATGTAGCTAGAATTTGCATACTCATTCCCAACCCTCTTAAACCTGACGGTATATTTTTTAAAGATTT
>NW_027938630.1:0-220 GCF_054177405.1 Leptonychotes weddellii | reverse complement strand
TTACTTATAAGCTCAACCAAAGTATCTAGGCTTTCAACCGATCCCGGCCAGCTGTTTAGCATGGCTTGACGCTGTGCAAAGTCAGCCGCTACAAACTGCTCAATGACATCACCAGAGTTGGCTGAAGCTGATTGAGGGGTAGCGGGTTGGCTTGCAACTGCATTCTCTGACTCAGTTGTTTGATTTTGAGCATGGGCAGGTGAGATAACTAAAGACAATG
>NW_027938629.1:0-1283 GCF_054177405.1 Leptonychotes weddellii | reverse complement strand
CCTGATGCCAAGTGATGTGAACACTTTTTCATGTGTTTGTTGGCCATTTGGATGTCTTCTTTGGAAAAATGTCTGTTCATATCCTCTGCCCATTTCTTGATTGGATTCTTTGTTCTTTGGGTGTTGAGTTTGATAAGTTCTTTATAGATTTTGGATACTAGCCCTTTATCTGATATGTCATTTTCAAATATCTTCTCCAATTCTGTCGGTTGTCTTTTGGTTTTGTTGACTGTTTCCTTTGCTGTGCAAAAGCTTTTTATCTTGATGAAGTTCCAATAGTTCATATTTGCCCTTGCATCCCTTGCCTTTGGCGATGTTTCTAGGAAGACGTTGCTGTGGCTGAGGTCAAAGAGGTTGCTGCCTGTGTTCTCCTTTAGGATTTTGATGAACTCCTGTCTCACATTTAGGTCTTTCATCCATTTGGAGTCTATTTTTGTGTGTGGTGTAAGAAAATGGTTCAGTTTCATTCTGCATGTGGCTGTCCAATTTTCCAACACCATTTGTTAAAGAGACTGTCTTTTTTCATTGGACATTCTTTCCTACTTTGTCAAAGATTAGTTGACCATAGAGTTGAAGGTCCATTTCTGGGCTCTCTATTCTGTTCCATTGATCTATGTGTCTGTTTTGGTACCAGTACCATACTGTCTTAATGATTACAGCTTTGTAATAGAGCTTGAAGTCCAGAAATGTGATGCCACCAGCTTTGCTTTTCTTTTTCAACATTTCTCTGGCTATTCGGGGTCTTTTCTGGTTCCATACAAATTTTAGGATTATTTGTTCCATTTCTTTGAAAAAAGTGGATGGTATTTTTGATAGGGATAGCACTGAATGTGTAGAATGCTCTAGGTAGCATTGACCACTTCACAATATTTGTTCTTCCAATCCATGAGTGTGGAACGTTTTTCCATTTCTTTGTGTCTTCCTCAATTTCTTTCATGAATATTCTATAGTTTACCGAGTACAGATTCTTTGCCTCTTTGGTTAGATTTATTCCCAGGTCTCTTATGGTTTGGGGTGCAATTGTAAATGGGATCAACTCCTTAATTTCTCTTTCTTCTGTCTTGTTGGTGTATAGAAATGCAACAGATTTCTGTGCATTGATTTTATATCCTGCCACTTTACTGAATTCCTGTATGAGTTCTAGCAGTTTGGGGTGGAGTCTTTTGGATATTCCACATTAAGTATCATATCATCTGCAAAGAGTGAGAGTTTGACTTCTTCTTTGCTGATTTGGATGCCTTTTATTTCTTTTTGTTGTCTGATGGCTGTGGTTAGGACTTCTA
>NW_027938628.1:0-220 GCF_054177405.1 Leptonychotes weddellii | reverse complement strand
TAGAGTTAAGAGTCTCTTACAGTTTGTCTCCCTTCTGATTTTGTCTTATTTTTCCTTCCCATCTTCTATGTTCATCTGTTTTGTTTCTTAAATTCCGCATATCAGTGAGATCATACAATTTTTGTCTTTCTCTGACTTACTTCACTCAGCATAATACCCTCTAGTTCCATCCGTATCCTTGCAAAAGGCAAGATTTCACGTTTTGATGGCTGCATAATAT
>NW_027938627.1:0-220 GCF_054177405.1 Leptonychotes weddellii | reverse complement strand
ACAATAAAAAATGTCTTCATATAAGTATGACCCATGCCGTATTTGGGATACACTTACACTAAAAAACGATTTATTGTATCTGAAATTCAAAATCACCTTGGCATCCTGTATTTTATCTGGCACCCAACTCTGAAATCATATCCCAAATAGTTAAATACATTTAGAGACACATCAGAGCCGTGATTTTCATAAGGTTCTCTAAGGGTTCTGTGACTCCGTT
>NW_027938626.1:0-220 GCF_054177405.1 Leptonychotes weddellii | reverse complement strand
GGTGTCTCCCCTCCTGCTTCCTGACAGCACAGGCTTCCCATTCTGGATGTTCTTGCATGGCACGTTGTATCTTTCCTTACTCTTCCTGCCTTATTCTAAACCCCAGTCCCCCAACCTGGAAAACACATTCCCGTGGATATGGAATGATAAAGAGAGATTGATGGGTTGCCCTTCAGAAGCATCCTATTTGCATGTATCAGGGTACTCCCTCCTAAGATAT
>NW_027938625.1:0-220 GCF_054177405.1 Leptonychotes weddellii | reverse complement strand
GGTTCTGATGTGATTTCTTTAAGTCATGTCTTTGATAGAAAAGGAGGTAGAGCAAGAAAAACTGTTCGAGCTGCGGTTTTCATTATGTTTTTATTCTCTATGCTTATGCATTATTAAAATGAAATTATTCTATCGTGAATCTGTTACAAGGAACCACTTGTGTAATAATTAATATTTACTTCTAAAACTGTCAGAATTTGTAGACTCAGCATCATCAGTC
>NW_027938624.1:0-220 GCF_054177405.1 Leptonychotes weddellii | reverse complement strand
TCAGGGTCTGACTGTATAATCGAGAGTTGTCCAATTAATTTCTATACTGAATATAAGATTTATTAAAAGATACATAGACCTTTTTTTAAATGTGGTAAAAACACATTAAAAAATTTATCATCTTGGGCGCCTGGGTGGCTCAGTTGGTTGAGCGACTGCCTTCGGCTCAGGTCATGATCCTGGAGTCCCTGGATCGAGTTCCGCATCGGGCTCCCTGCTC
>NW_027938623.1:0-220 GCF_054177405.1 Leptonychotes weddellii | reverse complement strand
GTGAATCTCTAAACCTCAGCAGGTTTAGAATATCACATGTGAAGGTTAAAACTATCGCACAGGTCCCTCCCCTAGAGAGTCAGTTGGCCTGGGGCTGGGGCCTCTGAATCTCTAAATTTAAGAGCATCTTAAGGTGACTCTGCCCAGCCAAGACAGAAAATCACCAGGTTAGAGTGACCACCCCCCCACCCCATTGGAATATGCATCTCGGGTATCATTC
>NW_027938622.1:0-220 GCF_054177405.1 Leptonychotes weddellii | reverse complement strand
TTTGCTTCTCCCAGCTAAATCGACTGCTAACCAATAAAATATGTGAATGTATTCCTCCATTTTTAAAAAATTGTAGCTTACTCTGATTGATATATTTTGCTCAGCATAATACCCTCCAGTTCCATCCATGTCATTGCAAATGGCAAGATTTCATTCTTTTTGATGGCTGCATAATATTCCATTGTGTGTGTGTGTGTGTGTGTGTGTGTATATATATATA
>NW_027938621.1:0-220 GCF_054177405.1 Leptonychotes weddellii | reverse complement strand
CCCAAAGGGAGGGGTGGGAGCGGGTGATCCTCCCCAAGTTCAGGCAATAACAAAGTGCACTGACTGTAGAGAATTTTGAAAAAGGGGTACTTGGGAGGCTCAAGTCAGTTAAGCATCTGACTCTTGGATTTGGCTCAGGTCACAATCTCAGGGTCCTGGGATGGAGCCCCGCGACTTCGTCGGGCTCTCCGCTCAGTAGAAAGCTTGCTTGTCTCCCTCT
>NW_027938620.1:0-220 GCF_054177405.1 Leptonychotes weddellii | reverse complement strand
TCCAATGGAAAAAAGACAGTCTCTTCAACAAATGGTGTTGGGAAAATTGGACAGCCACATGCAGAAGAATGAAACTGGACCATTTCCTTACACCACACACAAAAATAGACTCCAAATGGTTGAAAGACCTCAATGTGAGACAGGAGTCCATCAAAATCCTAAAGGAGAACACAGGCAGCAACCTCTTTGACCTCAGCCGAAGCAACTTCTTCCTAGAAAC
>NW_027938619.1:0-1283 GCF_054177405.1 Leptonychotes weddellii | reverse complement strand
TGGAGATGTAAAAAAAAAAAAATGCCATTCTTTACTCTTCCATTTCTTGATTATACCTCCTGTTGGGCATGTTCTATCTGACTACACTCTGATATGAAATTGTTCAGTTTTTCTCTTTTTCATGGTTCTCTTTTCACCTTTCCTGATTTTCATAACCTAACATGTGGTTGAGAGGGCAGTGAGGTTCAACTAATAATTTAATACTTTTGATTTTCCAAGGTAAAGAGGACACAAGGCATCCTATGGCTGGTGTGGCAACATTAAAATATTTGAAATTAATATGAACATTTTAGGCTGCTTTTACAACACATTTTTAACTAATGCCCTCTTAGTCACACAGATCAAGAAAATAATTTACCTGAAGTTTAAAAATCCATTACATCTATTTATAAATTATTTGTAAAAAGATAAAATATCAACCTTAATAAAAGTGTTATAGTGATTGAAAATAAGTTAAAATTAAGGAGACAGTAGGCATTTACATATTTCAGAGTATCTTTGAAACTCATAGATAGCTTATTCATAGCATTTTTGTGCTTTTAGAATAGGTTTATTTTTTTACCTTGTGGGCAGATAAAATGTTATTGCAACATATGATGATGATAGCTGGTCAGATTTGACCTTGATATGTAATTAGGTGAAGAGAACACAGGATGCTTTTGAATCCCAGAGATACCATATTATGACCATTTTGAACATTATAGAGTACCATTCATTTACCTAGTAATTTGTACTTAATATATCGTCAGACTGTCATTTTTACTTGTCTTCATACACAACAATACAAAATAAATGATCACTATCTTAAAACTCATCTGTAAGAAAAAGTATCTTTTTATTAGTATTTCAAGCTAAACCTTGGAGTTGTGCAGTGATTTACTTTGCTTAGCTCTTCTCCACTGCCTTGGACATTCTCCAAAGGTTGGTGCATTCAGACATATCAGAGAACCACAGGTTCTACCAAAGGAATTGATTTGAGTTGGAGCACTGAGAACGTCTGTTTTCATTATAAAGCCTTTATTTGTAAGTGAGAATTGGGAGTGTGAACAAAGAATATCACATGAGAAATCAGATTAACAGGATTTTCCCAAAGGCATTTATACTTGAAAATGCACAGGAAGTTTTTTCAGTTTATCTAATAAATGTGAAAATCCTTTGGAAATGATAGTGTTATACAAATGTTTAAGTTATAATTTACTCCTATTTTATTTTGTGATTATTTTTCAAATCAGTGAATGCAGAAACATTAACTTATCCAAATGATCAAGGTAATATTTTTTTTT
>NW_027938618.1:0-220 GCF_054177405.1 Leptonychotes weddellii | reverse complement strand
GAGATCAGTTTTGAGCTCACTCTAAATGGTACGTTAGTGTTTCTGGGTGAGGCATTATGTCCGCTGTGAAACATGACTTGTTTTCATGGAGCTGACATTCTAATGACTTCCCAAGGTCTGCAAATACCTAACTACAGAGGAGTCCTTTTTACTAGAATAAATGGTACCAGGAAAATCCTCTTAATGTGAGGAACAAAAATTCAGAGTAAGTACAGTTTTT
>NW_027938617.1:0-220 GCF_054177405.1 Leptonychotes weddellii | reverse complement strand
TTACCAACACCTGTTGTTTCCTGTTGTTAATTTGCACCATTCTGACAGGTGTGAGGTGATATTTCATTGTAGTTTTGATTTGTATTTCCCTGATGATGAGTGATGTTGAGCATCTTTTCATGTGTCTATTAGCCATCTGTATGTCTTCTTCTTCGAAAAAAAATGTCTATTCATGTCTTTTGCCCAATTTTTAACTGGATTGTTTTTGGGTGTTGAGTTG
>NW_027938616.1:0-220 GCF_054177405.1 Leptonychotes weddellii | reverse complement strand
TGAGGTCATTCGGGTGCATCCTAGTCCAATATGACTAATGTTCTCATGAGAAGAGAAAATTCAGACACAGACATGAGCCTACACAGAGGTACGACCATGTGCGGACACAGGGAGAAGGCGGCCGTCTGCAAGGCATGGAAAGAGGCTTCAGGAGAAACCAAACCTGCTGACACCTTGATCTTGGACTCCTAGCCTCCAGGATTGTGAGGAATAAATTTCT
>NW_027938615.1:0-220 GCF_054177405.1 Leptonychotes weddellii | reverse complement strand
TCACTTAAAATTTCTTGCTAAGGCATTTCTTCTTTTACCCCACATTTTCCTCATTTTCAGGTCCAGGTATTCTTTTTTTTTTTAACATATAGTGTATTATTTGCTTCAGGGGTACAGATCTGTGATTCAACAGTCTTACACAATTCACAGCGCTCACCATAGCACATACCCTCCCCAATGTCTATCACCCAGCCACCCCCAACCCCCCCACCCCCCCCAC
>NW_027938614.1:0-220 GCF_054177405.1 Leptonychotes weddellii | reverse complement strand
GGGTGGGGGACAGAGGGGCCCGCCTCTGTGCTTCCTGAGGATGCAGGGGCCAGGGTGGGGCAGGGCAGGGAAGCACCCAGCCATCCCTGTCCTCTGCCCCCAGCCTCAGCTTTATTTATTCACTATTCACATCAGGGCTCTGGCTTTGGCCGCAGGGGCCTGGCATACCTCAACTGGGCTGTATTCTCTTAAAACCTCATGCCCCAGACAGCCTGGAAGC
>NW_027938613.1:0-220 GCF_054177405.1 Leptonychotes weddellii | reverse complement strand
TCCTGCCGAGCAGGGAGCCCGATGTGGGACTCGATCCCAGGACCCTGGGATCATGACCTGAGCCGAAGGCAGACGCCCAATAACTGAGCCACCCAGGCGCCCATAAAATCTTTTTTAAAAAGTGGGGCACCTGGGTGGCTCAGTCGGTTAGGCAGCTGGCTCTTGATTTTGGCTCAGGTCATGATCTTGGGGTCCTGGGATGCAGCCCTGTGTGGGCTCG
>NW_027938612.1:0-220 GCF_054177405.1 Leptonychotes weddellii | reverse complement strand
GAGCACTGGGTGTTGTGCACGAACAATGAATCATGGAACACTTCATCTAGAACTAATGATGTAATGTATGGGGATTAACATAAGAATAAAAAAAAAACAAAAAACCTAATGATGTAATGTATGATGATTAACATAACAATAAAAAATAAATAAATAAAAAGAAAAAAAAAAGATGTGGGGCCAGAGGTAGTGAGGCAGTGAAAGGGAACGTCATGGGCAG
>NW_027938611.1:0-220 GCF_054177405.1 Leptonychotes weddellii | reverse complement strand
TTTTTTTTTTTTTTGTTGTTGTTGTTGTTGTTTTTCCTCCTAGATTTCTAGGAATTCTCTTTATTTACTGGAAGGATTAGCCTCTATAAATTTTTTTGCAAGTATCTTCCCATTTTTCTTTTACTTTTGAAATGATTTCTGGTGTTATCTTCCTTCTTTTACCATGCTGAAACTTTACGATGCTGAAAAATGCAGTTGGACTTTTCTTGCATTCAGGTAA
>NW_027938610.1:0-220 GCF_054177405.1 Leptonychotes weddellii | reverse complement strand
GTGGCCCAAGTCAGAGACTCCGTTACAACTTCTCCACAAAGTAAACTCCTGTCTATTGCCGGTGGGAGAAGCAGTTTGGGGCTTCTAATTGCTTCTCATACAGATTTCAACAAATTTCTGTATATTCATCCCCAGATTTACCCCGATTACTAGATACCCGGTACTACAAAGTCCTGAGCCTTTTGGGGATTGGGGGTGCGGGGACAGGATTCTGTTGTAG
>NW_027938609.1:0-220 GCF_054177405.1 Leptonychotes weddellii | reverse complement strand
TCCTCTTATAGCTGGGCCACAGTTTTAATTATATTGAGTTAATCTTTGGTTTGTCAGGCTACCACCCCTTTTCTCATCTTATCAGTATTTGGGTAGAGAGGGTGTTGTATTGCAGTTTTAAGTATGTTTGTTCACTATTTAATTCAAATTGGAATGTGTTTTGAAATACAGTCACTGCAAGAATGCTTAGGAATAAGCTAATTTTCTAGGGGATTTGTCT
>NW_027938608.1:0-1283 GCF_054177405.1 Leptonychotes weddellii | reverse complement strand
AAGAGGTGAGATAACTGCAGTGAAATACAACAATAAGATGTCCAATTGTCAAAAAGGCACTTCCCAAACAGCCATCCCAGAAATCTGTGGTTGAATCAAGCTAAAAGATTTCAATATTGACTCACCATCTGGGTATCCCAGATCACAAGCCGAGCAATCCACTAAGAATCCCGCTAGTGACTCACACTCCTGAATGAGACCGCTTCATGTGCAGAGACAAGGAATCAATTAAAGGGTTTACAATGAAGTTTTGTTTAACTGGAATGTTTTAAGTGGAAGTTAATTCTGCATGAGTGATAATAGATGTTTAATAACTACCTAGTGACAATTTCTAAGCAAAAGCATTTTGGCAGCTCACTAGCAAACAGTAATCTATGTATTACAAACATAAAAACAACTTGTTTTCAAAAGAGCTCTTGGCTATGGACAGTATTTGAGAAATACAATATAATTTGTTGTGAGTCAAATTATAAAACCTAGTGGAGAGAAAGTAGTTTGAAATCTTGGCTCTATTAACCAACAAGGAAACAAAATACATCACTGTGGGGTGAAGTGTCAATTTGTGCTGGCAAAAAGCCACTCTATTTGAATCTAAGAACCTTCAGGAACCAGCTGGAGAAGTATGAGGAACCTGGGATAATGCATTCATTCATATCCTAAGTGGTACTGTCTTCATGTAAAAAAGGACAGTATTGGTACACTTTTCCAAAATAGCCTGAGTTTAGGTCAAATCAACTGTCTGAATAATTATCTGTCTAGGAGAATAAACACATCTAAGGCAAAATAAAAAATGTGTAACATTTCCAGTATGACTAGGTTCACAACATAAAATTTGCAAAAAAAATACGATCATCCACTGATGGTGAGGGCAGTCTAGTACAAGCTCTCCGGGAGGTACTGTGGTTAACATTTATCAGGAACTTTAAAGTGTTTATATCCTGGGGGGCCTGGCTGGCTCAGTCAGAAGAGCATGCGACTCTTGATCTTGGGGTCATGGGTTTGAGTCCCAGGCTCGGTATAGAGATTATTTTTTTAAACCACTTTTTTTTAAGATTTTTAAAAATTTATTTATTTGAGAGGGAGAGAATGAGAGAGAGCACATGAGGGGTTAGGGTCAGAGAGAGAAGCAGACTCCCCGCCGAGCAGGGAGCCCGATGTGGGACTCGATCCAGGGACTCCAGGATCACGACCTGAGCCGAAGGCAGTCGCTTAACCAACTGAGCCACCCAGGCGCCCTCACCTTTTTTTTTTTTTTTTAAAGATTTTATTTACTGGGGCGCCTG
>NW_027938607.1:0-220 GCF_054177405.1 Leptonychotes weddellii | reverse complement strand
GGGTGGCTCAGTTGGTTAAGCGACTGCCTTCAGCTCAGGTCATGATCCTGGAGTCCCTGGATCGAGTCCCGCATCCGGCTCCCTGCTCGGCAGGGAGCCTGCTTCTGCCTCTGACCCTCCCCCCTCTCATGTGCTCTCTCTCTCTCATTCTCTCTGTCTCAAATAAATAAATAAAATCTTAAAAAAAAAAAAAAAAAAAGGTCTTAGAAACAGAGATAGG
>NW_027938606.1:0-220 GCF_054177405.1 Leptonychotes weddellii | reverse complement strand
GGAACACAAGCAGGGGGAGTGGGAGAGGGAGAAGCAGGCTTCCCGCCGAGCAGGGAGCCCGATGCGGGGCTCGATCCCAGAACTCTGGGATCATGACCTGAGCCGAAGGCAGACGCTTAACGACTGAGCCACCCAGGCGCCCCAAGCTATAGCATTTTCTTGAATATGACACTACCATTTAACTTTAGAAATATTTTATGTTTGGAAGTCATAAATCTTG
>NW_027938605.1:0-220 GCF_054177405.1 Leptonychotes weddellii | reverse complement strand
TAAATAAATAAATAAATCTTTAAAAAAAAAAATTGGTTGAGCGACTGCCTTTAAATTGGATGTGCCAGACCTGTCCCATGGTTTTGTTTACCCGATAAGTGGTAGGTATTATGTGCTAGATGTATCCCTTATGTACTTACAGTGCCTTATCTTTAAACCCTACAGTACTTCTTGAAGTAGAAAAAAAGGGTACTAAAAACAACCCAGGTTATAATTATTT
>NW_027938604.1:0-220 GCF_054177405.1 Leptonychotes weddellii | reverse complement strand
TTTCCACATAAAGTATCATATCATCTGCAAAGGGTGAGAGTTTGACTTCTTCTTTGCCAGTTCGGATGCCTTTTATTTCTTTTTGTTGTCTGATTGCTGTGGCTAGGATTTCTAGTACTATGTTGAATAGCAGTGGTGATAGTGGACATGAGATCATTCTTTTAATCTTAATAAAATACTTAATGTCTAAAAGAAAGATGCATTTTACTTTCAAACTTTC
>NW_027938603.1:0-220 GCF_054177405.1 Leptonychotes weddellii | reverse complement strand
GGGGGTGACCAGACTTTCAGACCATAGCATAATTGTTAATTATATTTATAATTCTAGTTTCTGAATATTCAAGAACTGGTTATGTCATGGTCATTATGTATTGATGATTATTGGGTTTTGAAGTTATGTCATGTGTGAGTAAATCAGACAGGTCGGTTGAGTTTTCTTTCTTTTACACCTCATTATTTCATTGTTTATGGTGACATAAATACCAAATTTT
>NW_027938602.1:0-220 GCF_054177405.1 Leptonychotes weddellii | reverse complement strand
TAATTTTTCTATAAATTCTTATATTCTTATATGCCTGGTTATTTTTGATTGGGGGCTAAGCATTGCATATGGAAATGCATAGGAATAATTGGAGGCTACCTTCCTCTAGAGATGATTTACATTTGCTTCAGATGGCAGCTCTGGTGTTGATCCATCACTGTAACTCAATCAGAATGAGGTGACTTATTACTGGGCTTCAGACTTTAGGGAGCTGCTTATT
>NW_027938601.1:0-220 GCF_054177405.1 Leptonychotes weddellii | reverse complement strand
CATACATTACATCATTAGTTTTAGATGAAGTGTTCCATGATTCATTGTTTGTGCATAACACCCAGTGCTCCATGCAGAATGTGCCCTCCTCAATACCCACCACCAGGCTAACCCATCCTCCCACCCCCCTCCCCTCTAGAACCCTCAGTTTGTTTTTCAGAGTCCATCGTCTCTCATGGTTCGTCCACCCCTCCGATTTCCCCCGCTTCATTCTTCCCCT
>NW_027938600.1:0-220 GCF_054177405.1 Leptonychotes weddellii | reverse complement strand
TTAAATGTCCATGCCAAAGATAGATACACCATCATCTCTTTCCTTCTCACCTGCGAAAACACCAACATTACTACCATAACACACCACTCCACGATTGTGGGTATTCACGGCATAATTGGCCTAATACTCACATAAAAAAATATGTATTTTCTCTGAAATAGAAACACAAGAGCATGATTACTACAAATGGTAAAATGCTCTCATTTCTTACCTGATTATA
>NW_027938599.1:0-220 GCF_054177405.1 Leptonychotes weddellii | reverse complement strand
GCCTGCTTCTCCCTCTCCCATTCCCCCTGCTTGTATTCCCTCTTTCGCTGTGTCTCTCTCTGTCAAATAAATAAATAAAATCTTAAAAAAAAAAAATATTTTGCCTAGACTTCTACTTACTGAACCACCAGGGGTATTTAAGTTCTAATTTAACACTTTGGGCATGTTTTTACAAAGTATTAGTGATGATAAATTAGAAGATAAAAGAAGGGGTACTCTG
>NW_027938598.1:0-220 GCF_054177405.1 Leptonychotes weddellii | reverse complement strand
GATCTCAGGGGTCCGTCTTCCTTACGCTGATTTAGGATGGCTTTCAGACATCATGCCCTCTCTTTAGTGATTTTGAGATCATAGAGCCTCAGAGCACCCTTGTGACAAGCACCCATTTTCACCCAGGAAACTGGAAGGTGGGTTCAATTAGTGTCGGGTCAGGCAGGAAAGGCCTCCCGTCCCCTGAGAGGGGCCCTCGATCCTGCAGGTGCCTGAGGTC
>NW_027938597.1:0-1283 GCF_054177405.1 Leptonychotes weddellii | reverse complement strand
AATCCAATCAAGAAATGGGCAGAAGACATGAACAGACGTTTTTCCAAAGAAGACATCCAAATGGCCAACAGACACATGAAAAAGTGCTCAACATCACTTGTCATCAGGGGAATACAAATCAAAACCTCAATGAGATACCACCTCACACCAGTCAGAGTGGCTAAAATTGAGAAGCCAGAAAATGACAGATGTTGGCAAGGATGTGGAGAAAGGGGAACCCTCCTACACTCTTGGTGGGAATGCAAGCTGGTGCAGCCACTCTGGAAAACAGTATGGAGGTTCCTCAAAAAGTTGAAAATAGAGCTACCATATGACCCAGCAATTGCACTACTGGGTATTCACCACAAAGATACAAATGTGATCCAAAGGGGCACATGCACTCCAATGTTTATAGAAGCAATATCCACAATAGCCAAACTATGGAAAGAGCCTACATGTCCATCAACAGATGAATAGATAAAGAAGATGTACAATGGAATATTATGCAGCCATCAAAAAATGAATTCTTGCCATTTGCAAGGACTTGGATGGAACTAGAGGGTATTATGCTAGGTGAAATAAGTCAATCAGCGAAAGACAAGTATCATATGATCTCACAGATATGAGGAATTTGAGAAACAAGACAGAGGATCATAGGGGAAGGGACGGAAAAGTGAAACAAGACAGAACCAGAGAGGGAGACAAACCATAAGAGACTCTTAATCTCAGGAAACAAACAGTGTTGCTGGAGTGGAGGGGGGTTGGAGGGATGGGGTGGCTGGGTGATGGACATTGGGGAGGGTAGGTACTATCATGAGCACTGTGAATTGTGTAAGACTGATGAATCACAGACCTATACTCCTGAAACAAATAATATATGTTAATAAAAAAATAAAATTAACAAGATGCTTATATTTGTCACATTTACAAATACTCTCTTGTTTTCTAGATAATGATTTAGGTATTATTTTTGCTGAAGCATTTGTGAGTTACAGACATCTTGATACTTCTATTGATGCTTCTATTGATACTTCTATTGATACTTCTAAAATACTATATATTTTTTCTAAGAACAAGGACATGTTCTTTTTCCAAATGTATCTTTCCAATATCATCAACACTCCCAATTTAAAACTGCCACCATAATATTATCTAATATATGGTCCATATTTAAATGTCTAGTTTTGAAGGTCAGGACTTTGTATATGTCCTTCTATTATAAAATCATGGCTATATAAAGCATAATTGTTTACCTATGACTATTTTTTAATTTTGAGAAATATTCAAACCCCCCCTTTCCTAAT
>NW_027938596.1:0-220 GCF_054177405.1 Leptonychotes weddellii | reverse complement strand
TGACCCCATGTACTGATTCCTCTAAACAATGGGGCTAGGCACGCAATCTTGAAATAATCTCTTAGGCTGACTGGCCAACTCCTTTTCATGTGGGACAGTGTCAGAGGTAGTAATAAATCTAAATCCTCCAGTGAAAATATTGTTTATTTTTTAGTCACTTAAGTTTTATTTTGTTTTTCAGGTAGCCTGTCCATCCCTTCCCCCAAGATGCCTGGCTCCC
>NW_027938595.1:0-220 GCF_054177405.1 Leptonychotes weddellii | reverse complement strand
CTGAAATCAGAAAGATTAAGGAGGATAAAAGTTACATATGACATTTATTTCTATTCCTTCTTTCAAGTTTCCAGATTTTTTGGTGTGAATTTTTCAGATGGGGGAGTATGACTTTACTTTGACTAGTTGCTGAGTTGGCTTTCTCTCAATGACCTTTATTTTAATGTTCAATAGACAATGGAAGAAAAGATTTGAAAGTGGAACACTATAGGAGTTTGGT
>NW_027938594.1:0-220 GCF_054177405.1 Leptonychotes weddellii | reverse complement strand
TTTCAAACCTGTGCTAGTTTAAACCATCACTCTCTAGCTCCAGTGGGAAAATAGTTACTTTTTTTTTGTAGTTTTATAATACAGTCATTATAAATCTTTTTTATTCCAAATGCTTGTATTTTTTCATCTTTTGAAAATTAATTTAAACCTTTTGGTTGCTGGATATTAACCAACCTTTTTATTTATTATTTATTTTTTAATTTTTTTAGTTGAAGTACAG
>NW_027938593.1:0-220 GCF_054177405.1 Leptonychotes weddellii | reverse complement strand
TGCCTGTTTTGCATTCCTCGAGCCTCTCTCCTGCGCTACCATAGCTCTGCTTGCAGCCCACACTGTGGCGAAGTCACTTACATAGAGAGATGCCTCCCAGCTAGATTTTAACTCCCAGGACAGATATCTGTACACCCAGTGGCCCCGGCCCACCACGGTGACATCCAATCAGGGGTGCTAAGGTGGATATAGCCCCTGCCCTGATGGAAGACTGGTCTCA
>NW_027938592.1:0-220 GCF_054177405.1 Leptonychotes weddellii | reverse complement strand
TTTTTTTTTTTAAAGATTTTATTTATTTATTTGAGAGAGAGAGAATGAGAGAGAGAGAGAGCACGAGAGGGAAGAGGGCAGAGGGAGAAGCAGACCCCCTGCTGAGCAGGGAGCCCGATGTGGGACTCGATCCCGGGACTCCAGGATCATGACCTGAGCCGAAGGCAGTCGCTTAACCAACTGAGCCACCCAGGCGCCCCACACTTTTTTCAATTTAAGC
>NW_027938591.1:0-220 GCF_054177405.1 Leptonychotes weddellii | reverse complement strand
TGGGGCGCGGGGCAGGGGATAAGTGCGGCACAGGGCAGACACCCAGACTGTCAGGCTTGGGACAGCGAACATTAGTACCGGCCCGGGCAGACCCCTGAATCCAGGGCAGCTCTCCTCCCGGGGCCCATTCAGCACACCCATGTAGGTGACCCACTTATTCTCCCCAGGGTCTGGGGACCAGGCAGTGCCATCATAGGGGATCAGGACTCCAGCTCCATCA
>NW_027938590.1:0-220 GCF_054177405.1 Leptonychotes weddellii | reverse complement strand
CACAGAAGAGCAATGGCTATCGACATCAATGGCAATGTCAGAAATGCCAAGTTTAGATGGATGCAGCTTTTGGGGAGGATGCAGGGAGGTCTTTTTTACCAGAACCAGCTTCCCTTTCTTAGTTTCCCCCTTTCACTGACTGTGCCTCTGGGCATGCAAAAGTGTCCTTCCGTGCAATGGGGAGTTAGCTTATTTGTGCATGGGGGTAAGGGAGCCTTTG
>NW_027938589.1:0-220 GCF_054177405.1 Leptonychotes weddellii | reverse complement strand
CTTTGTGGGGAGGATTATGCGTCTCTAGTGCTATTAGAATCTGTGAGGGAAATAGAACAGAAAAGCCATTGATCTTTGCCTTTATGGGAAAAAGAATAACCCATCTGTTGCTTCAGTCACTCTCAGCTCAGTTTCTAAAGCAAGTTTAGAAACTTCAGCCCAGTTTCTAAAGCAAGTTTTGGGTCCATAGTTCAGCAGGGTGCATAGAATTACAACACAT
>NW_027938588.1:0-220 GCF_054177405.1 Leptonychotes weddellii | reverse complement strand
ATCTTAAAAAAAAAAAAATTCTTTTAAAAAAGAATGAGGGTAGATAGTTGATTCTCAATGAAAAACAATTTTCCATTATCTAATTAGATATCTGCTCTTCACATTATCAATAAATAGTCACCAATTCCAACTTTTTAGCAAATTTTATATTCAAGTAAAATCAATGTTTTATGTTCCTTTTTCTTTCTTTCCTTCCTTCTTTCCTTCCTTCCTTCCTCTT
>NW_027938587.1:0-220 GCF_054177405.1 Leptonychotes weddellii | reverse complement strand
TATTGAGGAGGGCACATTCTGCCTGGAGCACTGGGTGTTGTGCACGAACAATGAATCATGGAACACTTCATCTAAAACTAATGATGTAATGTATTGGGATTAACAAAAGAATAAAAAAAAAATAAAAAAATAAAATAAATTAAAAAAAAAGTAAAAAAAGAAAAAAAAAGAACTGGCAATGAGCATGAAAAAAAAAAAAGAATATTACATTGAACTAAAT
>NW_027938586.1:0-1283 GCF_054177405.1 Leptonychotes weddellii | reverse complement strand
CCAGGAAATTAAAGAAGAACTAAAAAAATTCATGGAAACCAATGAAAATGAAAACACAACTGTTCAAAATCTTTGGGATGCAGCAAAGGCATTCCTAAGAGGAAAGTATATAGCAATACAAGCCTTTTTCAAGAAACAAGAAAGGTCTCAAATACACAACCTAACCCTACACCTAAAGGAGCTGGAGAAAGAACAGCAAATAAAGCCTAAACCCAGCAGGAGAAGAGAAATAGTAAAGATCAGAGCAGAAATCAATGAAATAGAAACCAAAAGAACAGTAGAACAGATCAACAAAACTAGGAGCTGGTTCTTTGAAAGAATTGATAAGATTGATAAACCCCTGGCCAGACTTATCAAAATAAAAAAGAAAAGAGAAATGACCCAGATAGATAAAATCATGAATGAAAGAGGAGAGATCACAACCAACATGAAAGAAATACAAATAATTATAAGAACATATGAGCAACTATATGCCAGCAAATTAGATAATCTGGAAGAAACGGATGCATTCCTAGACATGTATAAACTACCAAAACTGAACCAGGAAGAAATAGAAAACCTGAACAGACCACAGACCCATAACTACTAAGGAAATTGAAGCAGCCATCAAAAATCTCCCAACAAACAAGAGCCAAGGGCCAGATGGCTTCCCAGGGGAATTCTACCAAACATTTAAAGAAGAATTAATACCTATTCTTCTGAAACTGTTCCAAAAAATAGAAATGGAAGGAAAACTTCCAAACTCATTTTATGAGGCTAGCATTACCTTGATCCCACAATCAGGCAAAGACCTCATCAAAAAGGAGAATTACAGACCAATATCCCTGATGAGCATGGATGCAAAAATTCTCACCAAAATACCAGCCAATAGGATCCAACAGTACATTAAAAGGATTATTCACCACGACCAAGTGGGATTTATTCCCAGGCTGCAAGGTTGGGTCAACATCCACAAATCAATCAGTGTGATACAATATATTAATAAAAAAAAGAACAAGAACCATATGATCCTCTCAATAGATGCAGAAAAAGCATTTGACAAAGTACAGCATCCTTTGGGTACATACCTCAATATCATAAAAGCCATATATGAAAAACCCACAACGAATATCATTCTCAATGGGGAAAAACTGATAGCTTTCCCCCTAAGGTCGGGAACATGACAGGGATGTCCACTATCACCACTGCTATTCAACATAGTATTAGAAGTCCTAGCCACAACAATCAGATAACAAAAAGAAATAAAAGGCATCTGAATCAGCAAAGAAGAAGTCAAACTCTCA
>NW_027938585.1:0-220 GCF_054177405.1 Leptonychotes weddellii | reverse complement strand
TCAGATCAGAAAATCCCACATAAAGCTGGGAACCCCCATAAGGAAGTAAACTACAAAAAATCCAGCTAGTAGAAGGAAACAAGCCGGGGCGCCTGGGTGGCTCAGTCGTTAAGCGTCTGCCTTCGGCTCGGGTCATGGTCCCAGGGTCCTGGGATCGAGCCCCGCATCGGGCTCCCTGCTCCGCGGGAAGCCTGCTTCTTCCTCTCCCACTCCCCCTGCT
>NW_027938584.1:0-220 GCF_054177405.1 Leptonychotes weddellii | reverse complement strand
GTCACAAGCTCCGTGTGTGGGGACGGTCCTGGTAGATGCTGCTCACCGTCTGGCCTCGTGCTGGTCGATGACCTGTCGCTACCAGACTCTCCTGAGAGTCAGGAGACTCAGGAGCCCGTCCTCATCTGACCTCCAAGAGTGCCGGGTCGTCGTCCTCGGCATCCCCGTCGGAGTCTCAGGCTGCTCTGGGGAGGCGGGCAGGGCTCCAGGGCCCCTGCTT
>NW_027938583.1:0-220 GCF_054177405.1 Leptonychotes weddellii | reverse complement strand
TGAAGAGGATGTGGTGTATACACACACACACACACACACAGAGAGACAGAGGAATATTATTCAGCCATAAAAATGAGGAAGGGGTACCTGGGTGGGTCAGACAGTTAAGTGTCTGACTTGGCTCAGGTCAAGAACTCAAGGTCATGAGATCAAGCCCCATGTTGGGCTCTGCACTCAGCATGGGGTCTGCTTGAGATTCCTTCCCCCTTTTTCTCCTTCC
>NW_027938582.1:0-220 GCF_054177405.1 Leptonychotes weddellii | reverse complement strand
TCCATCTCCGACATCTTGGTTATATCTGCATCCATTTGTAAATCTTTGCCATAAGTCATAATCTCTGAGTCTTTTCTATTTTGGGGGTTCCTCCTCCTAGTCATTCTGTTGATGGGTGGTTGAGGGAATGTATAGAGTCCAAATTATTGACCAGAACCCAAGCAAGATGCACCTGTTTTCTTGGGACCTTAGGGTTGCTGGCCTCTTGTTCTCCCAGCCT
>NW_027938581.1:0-220 GCF_054177405.1 Leptonychotes weddellii | reverse complement strand
TGGGGATTAACATAAGAATAAAAATAAATAAATAAATAAATAAATAAATGTATGCAAATTAAAAGAATAAACCATTTCAAGAAATGCAAAAAAAAAAAAAAAAAAGAATTGGTATTTCACATTGGAGGCATTGCAATAGCAGGAACGACATAGGTAGGCAGGTCCCTGAAACGAGGGTATATCCTCAGACAGTGGAACAGGAGTACATGGATACACAGTA
>NW_027938580.1:0-220 GCF_054177405.1 Leptonychotes weddellii | reverse complement strand
ATGGAAAGTTACAAAACCTTCCTTTATTGGCTCTCAAACTGAGGGAAGCTCTAATCTGTTGAGACGATCTGACGTTTACAGTGGACACCTGTATGTTCTTGCTATGTAAATAAAATTGCTGGTATGTATGACATTAAAGTTTTGTCAATAAATGAATTCTTCCTAACTTTGCTCCCAGAGAAAGGTTTAGATAATAGTGTATAAAAGTTTTACAAAATTT
>NW_027938579.1:0-220 GCF_054177405.1 Leptonychotes weddellii | reverse complement strand
TCAAATACTGGTTTAAGCACCCAACTAGTGCATAAGGTAAAATATCCTTCTATCAAGTCAATCTGTGACTGGTTTGCCTGAGAATCCCAAGAAGCCAGCAGCCTTATTTTACCAAAACACTGGGGAGAATTTATCCTGGTGGGTTGGTGAGGCTGCTGAGTCCTAGGCCCACGGAGGAGACCCAATGATGGTCTCTGGACGAGGGTAGGAGGTGTTGTAG
>NW_027938578.1:0-220 GCF_054177405.1 Leptonychotes weddellii | reverse complement strand
AGGGGAGGGGGGTGGGAGGATGGGTTAGCCTGGTGGTGGGTATTGAGGAGGGCACATTCTGCATGGAGCACTGGGTGTTATGCACAAACAATGAATCATGGAACACTTCATCTAAAACTAATGATGTAATATATGGGGATTAACATAAGAATAAACAAAACAAAACAAAACAAAAAACAAATATCCAGTGAAGAAATAGAAGACATGAACATACATTTCT
>NW_027938577.1:0-220 GCF_054177405.1 Leptonychotes weddellii | reverse complement strand
TGTGCATAACACCCAGTGCTCCATGCAGAATGTGCCCTCCTCAATACCCACCACCAGGCTAACCCATCCTCCCACCCCCCTCCCCTCTAGAACCCTGTTTGTTTTTCAGAGTCCATCGTCTCTCATGGTTCGTCTACCCCTCCGATTTCCCCCGCTTCATTCTTCCCCTCCCGCTACCTTCTTCTTCTTTTTTTTTTTTCTTAACATATATTGCATTATT
>NW_027938576.1:0-220 GCF_054177405.1 Leptonychotes weddellii | reverse complement strand
GCCAAGGAGGGGGAGCTGCCCAGGGAGACCCCTTGCTGAGGGACAGCAGGTTTTTGTCTCACTTCCCCACAGGCCGGGAGCACTGTGTGAGCACTGGCACTGCTGTCTGATGCTGAGCAGTAATACTCAGCCTCGTCCTCAGCCTGGAGCCCAGTGATGGTCAGGGTGCCTGAGCTGCCAGACCTGGAGCCAGAGAATCGATTCGGGACCCCTGATGGTC
>NW_027938575.1:0-1283 GCF_054177405.1 Leptonychotes weddellii | reverse complement strand
ATGGACCACATCTTCTTTATCCGTTCATCTGTTGAAGGGCATCTCAGCTCTTTCCACAGTTTGGCTATTGCGGACATTGCTGCTATGAACATTGGGGTGCATGTGGCCCTTCTTTTCACTACATCTGTGTCTTTGGGGTAAATACCCAGGAGTGCAATTGCTGGGTCATAGGGTAGCTCTATTTTTAAATTTTTGAGGCACCTCCACACTGTTTTCCAAAGTGGCTGTACCAACTTGCATTCCCAGCAACAGTGTAAGAGGGTTCCCCTTTCTCCACAACCTCTCCAACATTTGTTGTTTCTTTCCCTGTCCATTTTGGCCATTCTAACTGGTGTAAGGTGGTATCTCAATGCAGTTTTAATTTGAATTTCTCTGATGGCTAATGATGATGAACACTTTTTACCTTTCAATGAACATTGGTGTCACTATGACTTATTGAATTGGTGTTACTCTTCCCCCAACCCCACCCATACCAACTGCCACCACCTGCGTATTCATGTAATTTTAGAACTGGAAGAGGACAGAGGATCCCTACACGACTGAACTGGGATCAGGGAAGTTCAAAAATGTAATGATAATGCAAGGATTTACTCTCTGGCCAGGCTTGAAAAGCCAGTGTGTCATTAGAAGTATTGAAGCCATTAAGGACTCAGGAGTGATCCAGTTTAAGGGGACTCCTTCAAAATCCTTACCGTGGTTAATCAGGAATAACATACAATGGATTACTACTCAGCAATAAAACAGAATACTCTGGGCAGCATTGATGAATTGCAAAATAATTATGCTCAATGCAAGAAGCCAGGCAAGAAAGAGTACATACCATATGATAAGATTTATACACATTTCTGGAAAATGCAAACTAATCTATAGTGACAGAAAGCAGATCAGTGGTTGTCTGGGGTAGGCCAGAGGTGTGAGTAGTGGCAGGAGGGAGGAATTACAATGGGGCACAGGGAAACTTAAAGTTGAATTATATGATCCTTATATTAATTGTGGTGATGGTTTCATGGGTATATTCATACTTCAAAAAGTATCAAATTGTATATCTTAAATATATGCAGTTTATCATGTATTGCATATTACCCCATTAAAGCTGGTTTTAAAACTCAGTGATACAAAAAAATAGGGGATGAGGGATTTCCCCAGGGAAGAACAAAAGGCAACTATGGACTATGTCTCCTAGCACAGCCCAGACCCTTTTATTGGTGTTTACTCCCTTCCAGTTTCAACCTAGCGCCTCAAAAATGAGTTCTTGTTCTGCTATTTTACTTTTTTTTTTTTTT
>NW_027938574.1:0-220 GCF_054177405.1 Leptonychotes weddellii | reverse complement strand
TGACTGAGATCCTGAAACAACGACAAGATCATCAATGGCGAGCCCAGTTGGGTTCACAGTTGCACACGCCTCTTGGAGGCATTGCCGCTTCACTGAAGCTTCCCGGGCTGTCAGGGCACCTCCTCAAGTTCCACAAGCAAGTTGCTGCATCTTGCTTTCACCTTAGGCCTTATTGGGGCTTTTCCTGTTACCCAGGTCATGGTGCCGGGGAAGACAAAAT
>NW_027938573.1:0-220 GCF_054177405.1 Leptonychotes weddellii | reverse complement strand
CCATCGACTTGAACTCCTTGGGGCTCAGGGAGTTTTTATCTTCGGGGCCTAAGAGAATTGTTGGCATACAACAGGCACAGAATAATTGTTCCTGGGCAAATGGGGGATGCTTCCTCCACTGTGGACAACCACCAGCATGCGTCCATAGCACCTTCAGAGCACCTAGAAAACCACGCTGCAGGTTGTTTTATGTTTCTATGACTCTCTGACTGCTAAGTTG
>NW_027938572.1:0-220 GCF_054177405.1 Leptonychotes weddellii | reverse complement strand
TGTGTCCTGGTACGATGACAAAGAAAGTCACCAAATCATGTGATGTTGTGTTAAAATGCTCCCACAGATTTGGAATAAAGAAGTCAAACTCCTAACTTTGTCACCCTTGCAGATCATTTAACCAAGGGAATATTCAATAATATACAAGCAATACAAAGACATTCAAAACTAAAATCTATGCTATTCTTTAAAAATCAGACATGTTAACAGGCATTATAAG
>NW_027938571.1:0-220 GCF_054177405.1 Leptonychotes weddellii | reverse complement strand
ATGGGTATTGAGGAGGGCACATTCTGCATGGAGCACTGGGTGTTATGCACAAACAATGAATCATGGAACACTACATCTAAAACTAATGATGTAATGTATGGGGATTAACATAACAATCAAAAATTTAAAAAAGAAAAGAAAAATATCTATTCATGTCTTCTGCCCATTTTTAATTGGATTATTTGGTTTTAGGGTGTTGAGTTTTATATGTTCTTTATAT
>NW_027938570.1:0-220 GCF_054177405.1 Leptonychotes weddellii | reverse complement strand
TAATGATTTACCTTGTCTTCATTTTTGTTTTCCTACCATTATTTTCCTTTGGCTCCAATTTTCCTCACTTTTAAAACACCCTGTTATTGTGTACATATTTTGCTAGGCTGCTTTAAACAAAATGAGATATGAATTTTAAAATATTCTAAGAAACCAGAGAATCCACACAATAGGAAATAAATCTAGTTTAAAAAAAAAAAGGTACCAAAAGAATATAAAC
>NW_027938569.1:0-220 GCF_054177405.1 Leptonychotes weddellii | reverse complement strand
GAGAAACCCAGATGTGGTCTGGCCATCTCCCCGAGGGAGCAATTCAGATTTGGGGGAGGACATGGCAGCTAGAATTCACAGGGCAGAATACCAGAATACCACAAGAGAGCTGTAGGGAGAGAAAGCTCTGGGGTTGGGGTCTTCCTGAGAATAGTCAATGCAAACATGGGAGGAAACTACCCAAGGCACCATAAAGAATAAACAGAACAAAACCCAGAGG
>NW_027938568.1:0-220 GCF_054177405.1 Leptonychotes weddellii | reverse complement strand
AGGTGTGGTTAGAGAATATGATTAGAGAAGGAGGCATGGAGAAAGCAAGGCTTACACCAGGGACTGAGGATAGACAGCTCTTTTTCCAAGGGTCTGGGGAGCAGTTGAAAGACAGTGATCCTTTAGTGTGGGGGAGAAGAACTTGCCATAAATTCCATTGCTCTCAGAGGAGTGCTGGACAGGAGATCCTTGGTTAAAAGCCTTAAATAAGTCTTGTCTT
>NW_027938567.1:0-220 GCF_054177405.1 Leptonychotes weddellii | reverse complement strand
TTTTTTTTTAAGATTTTATTATTTTATTTTATTTTTTTTAATTTATTTATTTGAGACAGAGAGAATGAGAGAGAGAGAGCACATGAGAGGGGGGAGGGTCAGAGGCAGAAGCAGGCTCCCTGCCGAGCAGGGAGCCCGATGCGGGACTCGATCCAGGGACTCCAGGATCATGACCTGAGCCGAAGGCAGTCGCTTAACCAACTGAGCCACCCAGGCGCCC
>NW_027938566.1:0-220 GCF_054177405.1 Leptonychotes weddellii | reverse complement strand
TCTCAAATAAATAAAATCTTTAAAAAAAAAAAAAAAGGATGTGACATGGAGGATTGGGGAGATGATCAGTGCTTGAAATAAGTCATCAGCATTGGGAAAAGAGACTTATATGGGGTATAAGGAATAAAACTTGTTGAATGGAAGCAATAAGGGAGAAAAAGGAAGTTAAGGTAATTATAATTTTCTGGCTTTCTCCTTGTGTCTTTAGCCATTTTTTTTT
>NW_027938565.1:0-220 GCF_054177405.1 Leptonychotes weddellii | reverse complement strand
GCTCAACATCATACCCTCCAATTCCATCCACGTCGTTGCAAATGGCAAGATCTCATTCCTTTTGATGGCTGAACCATGAGTTTCATCGAAGAATGTGAAGGTCCGTCAGTGTAGCGGATGCTATGGTGTGCCACCCAGATAGAGCCCGCTGCCCACATTCCATTCAAAATGGAAACATTAATTCCCCCATCTGCTGGAAGCTTTGAGGGAAAACAGTTCT
>NW_027938564.1:0-1283 GCF_054177405.1 Leptonychotes weddellii | reverse complement strand
ATCCCCCTCTATAAGGGCTTCCTGGGCTAACAGAAGGAGGTAGAAACTGTAAAGAAAAACTCTTTTCTGGGGTGGGTAGACCCCCTGGATCTCACTTAATGTCCTACTGTGACCCATGAGAGGCTCTGGATCTCTTTCCTTGATGACCTCATATAATGTAGGTACATACACCAAGGATCTCACCTGTGTGAACCACCCCCCCACCCACACACACACCACCACCACCAAAATGGTGATCTTGTCATGTAGTCTCTGCCCAGAGTTCTCTGGACTGATGAAGGTCCAGGGTCTCTTTGATGACCCTATGTTTTGGGGTGGATCCTTTTCAGTTCTTACTCTGTATGTCCACACGGACTCCAGTAGTGCCTGGCCACCCTGTCCATTGCTGACTCTGAATATGTCCCAATCCCCTCGGTGCCCAGTGTATGAAGTGAGCCACTGAGAATCCTGACCATCTTTGTCTGGGACCTATCAGGTAATGACTACAGGGGGAGGACAGGTATCAAAGGGTCTCACTGTGCTCAAGTAGATGGTCACCTCCTTGCTCAAACAAGGTGTATACTTTGGAACTTGACACTTTATGAGCCTCTTCCCCTCTACTGAACTGCTCTTGCTCCCTCAGGCTAGAGACTCATTCCTGTGACCACTGAGGAGCAATTAAGGGGTGTCACATCCAGAGTTTCCAAATGTCACAGCAAGACAGGGCTCTTTTCAGACTATTCTGTTCTGGAGCAGGTGTCCTCATCAGCCTCACTTAGGGTCCTTCCCTTGACTAACAGTAGGACCTAGGATCTGAAACCCTTCCACAGACCATTCTTCATCACCCTGAGCTTGCTGAGCAAGAAATGCGGGCATGTCCCAGTTCTGCTCCAGGCCTCCCAGGGGTGACAGCAGGGCTAAGGAGAATTATGTTTGGCTCCAATCTTCTGGGATAGGTGGTTCTCTCAGCCCTCATTCAAGGCCTCTATTTGGCTACTGGTAGACATATGCCCTCTCATGCCTCAGTCCCCACCTGCTAAAACCTAATGTCACCCCCACCAGAAAAAGGACTATTCTGCCTAAGACAACTGAGAAGGAAGGAAAGAGAAATCTCATTCAGTCACCATCGCCAGGCTTACCACTGCTGAGAATAGGGGCAAGAACTCTGGAGCTTCTCTGTTCTGGGGTGGCCAGGCCCCTCAAACCTCTTTCAGAGAACCTACCTTGGTCCTAACAGACCTTGGGACTCATCCTTTGCTCACCTAATGTGCTGTAGGCCCTGTATATACAAACACTCCTCACTG
>NW_027938563.1:0-220 GCF_054177405.1 Leptonychotes weddellii | reverse complement strand
TCTTTTTTTTAAAAAGATTTTATTTATTTATTTCAGAGAAAGAGAGAGGGTAAGAGCAGAAGCAGGGGGAGCAGCAGAGGGAGAGGGAGAAGCAGGCTTTCCGCGGAGCAGGGAGCCCGATGTGGGGCTTGATCCCAGGACCCTGGGATGGTGACCTGAGCTGAAGGCAGACCTTTAACCATCTGAGTCACCCAGGCGCCCCTCTTTTTTTTTTTTTTTT
>NW_027938562.1:0-220 GCF_054177405.1 Leptonychotes weddellii | reverse complement strand
CTATTAATGTATTCATCTTTGTACCAACACAGTTGTAAAATATAATTTTTATCTGAATTTTTGGAGGATTTGCCCACGAAGGTCGTTCCAGCAGGCGATCTCCTTGCTGCCACCCCCGTGTGCATAAGCAGAGCAAAGCAAGAGAAATCAGAGTTGAACGGCGCTGGTGCTTTTGAGCTTGGAAGTTCTAACCTGAAGCTCCACCAGCTTCTGCCTGAGG
>NW_027938561.1:0-220 GCF_054177405.1 Leptonychotes weddellii | reverse complement strand
TTGGTCATGGTGAATAATCCTTTTACTGTACTATTGGATCCTATTAGCTACTATTTTCATGAGAATTTTTATATCCATGTTCATCAGGGATATTGGTCTGTAATTCTCTTTTTTAGTGGGGTCTTTGTCTGGTTTTGGGATCAAGGTAATGCTGGCCTCATAGAGTTAGTTTGGAAGTTTCCCTTCATTTCTATTTTTTGAGACAGCTTCAGAAGAAGAG
>NW_027938560.1:0-220 GCF_054177405.1 Leptonychotes weddellii | reverse complement strand
TAATGATTTACCTTGTCTTCATTTTTGTTTTCCTACCATTATTTTCCTTTGGCTCCAATTTTCCTCACTTTTAAAACACCCTGTTATTGTGTACATATTTTGCTAGGCTGCTTTAAACAAAATGAGATATGAATTTTAAAATATTCTAAGAAACCAGAGAATCCACACAATAGGAAATAAATCTAGTTTAAAAAAAAAAGGTACCAAAAGAATATAAACC
>NW_027938559.1:0-220 GCF_054177405.1 Leptonychotes weddellii | reverse complement strand
TATTACTAGTTTACATTTGAACTCTCAGACCAATACAGTAACAACTCAGAAATAGATGTTAATATATGTAAAATATTGCAAAGGAACTGAAACTGCTTAAAAGCATAAAGTTGAACAAAAATCAAAATGGCTGCACTCATAAATAAGTCAAACAGAGAAAGACATGTATCATATGATCTCACTGATATGAGGAATTCTTCATCGCAGGAAACAAACTGAG
>NW_027938558.1:0-220 GCF_054177405.1 Leptonychotes weddellii | reverse complement strand
TCCTTATTTTGTACAATCCAATACCAGATGGTTGAATGATTAAAATGTGTTAGGGGGATATGGAAATCACCCAGGTTTAGAGGAATATTGGAAATTACCTTTGACTACTTTTTGTGCATGTCCATTGTGCACTTTGATTGTCTTGAAATAATTCTCAGACTCATCAGCTGTTGGTAATCAAGATATGCCTCCAGTCTCCAACTTTCTGATTCTTTTTCAT
>NW_027938557.1:0-220 GCF_054177405.1 Leptonychotes weddellii | reverse complement strand
TGGCCAGGAAAGGGGGCAAGAACCTTTGCTCGCATTCTTAGCACACCCAGGAAGAACATGGTGGGTCGCCTCTCCCAACGAGGACAAGAACCAGTCTCAGAGGACCCGACCCAGGGAGTTCCTCCACTGAATGGAGAAGATCCTTCTCTGCTCATCATGCCTAGGCCACAGGCTTGCTGTTGAGGACGGGACGATCTGAAATAGTGGAAGTGAAAAGTTG
>NW_027938556.1:0-220 GCF_054177405.1 Leptonychotes weddellii | reverse complement strand
ATCCCAGACCTGTATTTCTACACCCATCTATTACTGAGGGTATATATTGCTAAGCTACCCTCACCACATAATGGTACTCAATTCCCAGTTTGTTCCCACTTTCCCTAATGTCAACTCAGAAAGAGCAACCCATCCCAAACTGATCCCTACATCTCTTAGAGTCTCCCACAAATTATTCAGATCACCCAAATTGTGCAAAAGGGCCTTCCCTTTTCCCTCT
>NW_027938555.1:0-220 GCF_054177405.1 Leptonychotes weddellii | reverse complement strand
TTTATATATATATATATTATATATATAATAAATATTTATAAAATAAATATTTATATTTATTTTATTTTATTTTTATTAATCTAATCAATAAACCAACCAAATATCGACATCCCAGGAAGTCTTTGTGCGCCTTATAATGCTCTCGTGCTCTTCTCCCAATCCCCTTCGTACTTGTTATCTCTTCACCTCAAGGTTGAATACAAGTAACTCACAGAGTTAA
>NW_027938554.1:0-220 GCF_054177405.1 Leptonychotes weddellii | reverse complement strand
GGAGTCACTGTTTTAGCTGCCTTGTGAATGTCGGTAAGAGGTGGCTTAATGAGGATGATAGGAAGCAATATTTCAGGAATTAAGATTGGGATTTCCAAAGTAAAAAATCATGGGAAAGAAATAGCAAACTAGAAGTACTTCAGAATGTTTGTATCATAAGTAATTTGAAGGAAGGGCAGTACCTAAAGAGAGAAAAGTACCAAGATAATCAATTATCTGT
>NW_027938553.1:0-1283 GCF_054177405.1 Leptonychotes weddellii | reverse complement strand
GGAGAAAGAACAGCAAATGAAGCCTAAACCCAGCAGGAGAAGAGAAATAATAAAGATCAGAGCAGAAATCAATGAAATAGAAACCAAAAGAACAGTAGAACAGATCAACAAAACTAGGAGCTGGTTCTTTGAAAGAATTAACAAGATTGGTAAACCCCTGGCCAGACTTATCAAAAAGAAAAGAGAAATGACCCAAATAAATAAAATCATGAATGGAAGAGGAGAGATCACAACTAACACCAAAGAAATACAAACAATTATAAGAAAACATTATGAGCAACTACCATGCCAGCAAATCAGATAATCTGGAAGAAATGGATGCATTCCTAGAGATGTATCAACTACCAAAACTGAACCCGGAAGAAATAGAAAACCTGAACAGACCTATAACCACTAAGGAAATTGAAGCAGTAATCAAAAATCTCCCGACAAACAAAAGCCCAGGGCCAGACGGCTTCCCAGGGGAATTCTACCAAACATTTAAAGAAGAATTAATACCTATTCTTCTGAAACTGTTCCAAAAAATAGAAATGGAAGGAAAACTTCCAAACTCGTTTTAGGAGGCCACCGTTACCTTGATCCCAAAACCAGACAAAGACCCCATCAAAAAGGAGAATTACAGACCAATATCCTTGATGAACATGGATGCAAAAATTCTCACCAAAATACTAGCCAATAGGATCCAACAGTACATTAAAAGGATTATTCACCACGACCAAGTGGGATTTATTCCTGGGCTGCAAGGTTGGTTCAACATCCGCAAATCAATCAATGTGATACAATACATTAATAAAAGAAAGAACAAGAACCATATGATCCTCTCAATAGATGCAGAATTTGACAAAGTACAGCATCCTTTCTCGATCAAAACTCTTCAGAGGATAGGGATTGAGGGTACAGACCTCAATATCATAAAAGCCATCTATGAAAAACCCAAATATCATTCTCAATGGTGAAAAACTGAGAGCTTTCCCCCTAAGGTCAGGAACACGGCAGGGATGTCCACTATCACCACTACTATTCAACATAGTATTAGAAGTCCTAGCCACAGCAATCAGACAACAAAAAGAAATAAAAGGCATCCAAATTGGCAAAGAAGAAATCAAACTCTCACTTTTTGCAGATGATAAGATACTTTATGTGGAAAACCCAAAAGACTCCACCCCAAAACTGCTAGAACTCATACAGGAATTCAGTCAAGTGGCAGGATATAAAATCAATGCACAGAAATCAGTGGCATTCCTATACACCAACAACAAGACAGAAGAAAGAGAAATTAAGGA
>NW_027938552.1:0-220 GCF_054177405.1 Leptonychotes weddellii | reverse complement strand
GTTCTGCATCGGGCTCCCTGCTCCGCGGGAAGCCTGCTTCTCCCTCTCCCACTCTCCCCGCTTGGGTTCTCTCTCTCACTGTGTTTCTCTCTGTCAAATAAATAAATAAAATCTTAAAAAAAATTATATTGGCTTTATCATCCTGAGTTATTATTACCCATGCCATATAAACTCATAAAAAATACTGATTATTTTCCTCCCAAATATCAGTGATTCTTTT
>NW_027938551.1:0-220 GCF_054177405.1 Leptonychotes weddellii | reverse complement strand
ACCCTCTCTCTCTCAAATAATAAATAAATAAATCTTTTTTTAAAAAAATAGAAATTCTCTTAGTGCTAATAAATTTGCTAGTTGGTTTTCTTGTAACACATATTTAGGACTTAAGTGTTTCAACCACTTGCAAAAATTCTAGAACAACTGTACCTCCCAAGCAGTGGTGGTGATTTGGCACATTCCAAAATGATATGAATTGATGTAGCGATTCAACTGT
>NW_027938550.1:0-220 GCF_054177405.1 Leptonychotes weddellii | reverse complement strand
GGATGGGTTAGCCTGGTGGTGGGTATTGAGGAGGGCACGTTCTGCATGGAGCACTGGGTGTTATGCACAAACAATGAATCATGGAACACTACATCAAAAACTAATGATGTAATGTATGGTGATTAGCATAACAATTAAAAAGTAAAAAAAAAAAAGAAGAAAAGCAGATGTGAATTACCTTCTAGCTCATGGCAGCATAAGTGTGACAAACTTGAAAAGC
>NW_027938549.1:0-220 GCF_054177405.1 Leptonychotes weddellii | reverse complement strand
GCCTCTTCCCAGCTTCGCCCCGTCGGGGACGCCGAGTAGATACAGGTCCAGGGAGGAAAGACTCTCGCTAGACGGAGGAAGGACGTCTGTCAGTGAAGTCGTTCAGCATTAAGTGCCTTGAAGTGGCCTGAGCTGTGACACGGTGTCCTTGTGTGACTCTCCTCCTGCTCATTCCCAGGACAGGCCGCCCCCCCACCCCGTGTGCCCCGGGGTCCTCGGC
>NW_027938548.1:0-220 GCF_054177405.1 Leptonychotes weddellii | reverse complement strand
AGATTTTATTTATCTGAGAGCGAGAGAGAGCACGAGCAGGGGGAGGGGCAGACGGAGAAGCAGACTCCCTGCTGAGCAGGGAGCTGGACTCAGGGCTCCATCTCAGGACCCTGAGATCATGACCTGAGCCAAAGGCAGATGCTTTACCAACTGAGCCACCCAGGTGCCCCAGGAGTAGATTCCATCTTTTTTTTTTTTTAAAGATTTTTATTTATTTATT
>NW_027938547.1:0-220 GCF_054177405.1 Leptonychotes weddellii | reverse complement strand
TGTTACATCACTGATTTTGAATCTTCTTTTCTAAAGCAAACATTTTAAAATTATAAAATTCCTTTAAATCACTGTATCACCTACATCCCCTAAATTTTGACATTTTATTTTGCATTTATCATTCAGTTCAAAATATTCTAAAATTTTCCTTGTGATATATTTTGTAACCCATGGATTATTTGGATGTGTGTTATTTAATGTCCAGGTGTTTGGGAATATT
>NW_027938546.1:0-220 GCF_054177405.1 Leptonychotes weddellii | reverse complement strand
TTCTTTATCCAGTCATCTGTTGATGGACATCTTGGCTACAAAGCTGACTTTTAAGATGAACATTTCCCAAACATGATAACATTCTCAGGTTCCAAACTTAGTTCCAATTTAAAATACATCTTAATCGGGCACCTGGGTGGCTCAGTTGGTTAAGCAACTGCCTTCGGCTCAGGTCATGATCCTGGAGCCCCGGGATCGAGTCCCGCATCAGGCTCCCTGC
>NW_027938545.1:0-220 GCF_054177405.1 Leptonychotes weddellii | reverse complement strand
TAGAATTTTGGACCATACTTAACACTTCTCAGTATTATTTTCTCATCACTAAAATGAGCCTAATACTGATATTTATTAGAAATATTAAATTGGGATGCCTGGGTGGCTCAGTCGGTTGAGCATCTGCCTTCAGCTCAAGTCATGATCCCGGAGTCCTGGGATCAAGTCCCGCATTGGGCTCCCTGCTCAGCAGGGAGTCTGCTTCTCCCTCTCACTCTCC
>NW_027938544.1:0-220 GCF_054177405.1 Leptonychotes weddellii | reverse complement strand
TGTCTCTTCCATAGTTTCAAACACAAGTTCTTTTCAAATCTTAACTCTTAAATTATTTAATTTTATAGAGCATTCTTCTTTGAGAGATAAATACCTTGTATACCGTTCTCATCTCTATTTAATCTCAGAATTTGAATTTTCTATTTTCCCCTCTGTCCTCAAGGACAGAAACTTTGATCTCCATGTTCTCTAATCTATACAATTCCCAGCTTACAGATAC
>NW_027938543.1:0-220 GCF_054177405.1 Leptonychotes weddellii | reverse complement strand
GTGCTGCTGCCCAAGAAGACCGAGAGCCACCACCACAAAGTCCAGAGCAAGTAATTTCCAAGCCCTGAATCCCAGTGAGTGACCTGAACGTTTGGAGAAGAAAAACCAAAGGCTCTTTTCAGAGCCACTCAAATGATCAGTGAAGGCTGTGCATAAGCTACCATATATGTGAGGTGTTTACCTATATGTACATGTACCACGAATCTCGGTAAAAATCCAG
>NW_027938542.1:0-1283 GCF_054177405.1 Leptonychotes weddellii | reverse complement strand
TTTCTCTGACTACTTCCCTGACTATGAACTTAGCGTGGTCCACGTGTTCCTCTCCTTGGCTTTCCCTTAACACAGTATTAAAGGTTTGCTTTGGTTCTGCAGCTGTTTTATCTACAGCTTATCCCTGCCATTAGATGGGAGACTCAGGACAGAGGAGCCAATTTCCATGGAAGGCCTAATGGTAGCCTGAATGACAATTCTCCTAAGCAGGCAAGAAAGGGCTGTAAAGAAAGGAAGGAAGGGAAAAACAGACACTGATCAAGTGCTTCCCCCTCTGTGTGCGCATTACCCTAAGCTCACTTAATCCTCACTCTTAACGTGACGACGTAGTTACTATAGTGTCCCCATTTTAGAGGTGAAGAAACTGAAACCCAGAGAGGTGGAACAGCTTGTCTGAGATAAGGCGGAGCTGCTAAGTCCAGCAGGGCCTGCATCTCACTACTGAGTGCGGACCCTGCCCTCTTAACCACCCTGTGGAGACAAACCCTGAGACTGGTCCTGGGGCTCTAAGTTTACACCAAAGTGGGCCGTATACAGTCCCGGTCGGGACTGGCCGTACTTCCGCTTTCCTGCCTCCTGACCATGGCACACTCTTCGGCCTGGCAAGCAGTGCCCTTCTCACCTCCTTCAATCACCACCAAGAGGCTAAACCACCTCCTTCTTTGCTGCACAAGTCCGGAATCATTTCCCACGCACCTGCTCTCCGTCCCTGCGGCTCACACAGGAGCGTCTCCCAGGGAGGAGCCCTGGCTTTGCCTTTTTTCCCAAGCTTTACTCTCGGCACCTTCAACAGTGTTCTGCACATGGCCAGTGCTCGGGGGGGCGAAAGACTCCAGCGTATGAATGAATCAATGAGCGACTTCTCTTCACCTGACCAGCATCTGCAGATCTGCCTTTTATATACAAATCTTTCTTACCCTCTAATAGCTAATGGGGCATCATCGCTCAGAAAAACGTATCCTAGTTTTAGCTCACAGAATGACCAGCAAGTAGTTCATTTGGCAAGTCAATTTTTACTAAGGGCACTGTGTGCTCCTCACCGCACCAGCTGATAAGAAACAAAATAATTCTAAGTGATCGTCCCTGGCCTAAAACAGGCCTGAATACCCAATGCCATGACTATCAAAAGCCCACAAACCTTTTAGTGTGTTGTATAGTTCATTACGCTTTTGAAAGGCATCTATGAAAACTTGGAAACTACCAAAAAAAAAGGAAAGGAACTACGCTTACCGCTCTACCACCAAGCACATCCTCATTACACTTTCCAACTGTTAACCACTGAT
>NW_027938541.1:0-12609 GCF_054177405.1 Leptonychotes weddellii | reverse complement strand
ATGGGGAAAAAAATCAACAATACATTGAATAAAATGACATGAGTAGAATATATTGCAGGAATGCAAAGATGATTCTGTATTAGGAAATCTATTAATGTAATTCACCATTTTAATTGATTTATGGGAAAAATCATAATTTTCTTCAGTTATCAACAAATTTTAGTACCAATTTCAGATTAAAGCATTCAGTCAAGTAGGAATTGGAAACTCCCTTGATATCATATCATCTGTGTATAACAGCTCTAAAGCCAGCATCTTACATAATGAGAAAAATTGAAGGAATCCTTTCTAATATAAGGAACAGGCAAAATTGAGCATCTGTATTTTTAAACAGATTCTCCAGGTGATTGTGCTTAGCATGCTTATGGGTTGTTTTTTGAGATACATTGATTTACTCCAAACCCACATCTCTTGCTTAAATGCCCTCCCAATGTAGTGTAGAAGCACAGAGATGCAGGATTTCTTCTGATTTCTTTTTTTTTTTTTAAAGATTTTATTTATTTATTTGAGAGAGAGAATGAGAGAGAGAGAGAGAGAGAGAGCACATGAGAGGGGGGAGGGTCAGAGGGAGAAGCAGACTCCCTGCTGAACAGGGAGCCTGATGTGGGACTCGATTCCGGGACTCCAGGATCATGACCTGAGCCGAAGGCAGTTGCTCAACCAACTGAGCCACCCAGGCGCCCCTAATTTCTAATAATAATTATCATGTGGGTAGTATTTTATAGTAGTTGAAGGAAGTCTGGTCTGGAATCAGGAGACCTCAAGTCTAATCATTATTTTCTTTCAATTTCCCCATAGGAATTTGGACTAATCACATAACTGCTGTTTCTCAGAGATAATGGTTGCTCCTTACACTACCTTATAGTCATCACAGGGTCTATATAATAGCAGGAGCAACCATGATTATCTCTTACATGCAATGTTACAAAATTTCTTCTTATCTTGGATTTTTCTATGCTTCGCAATTTCTCTAGGCAAATTATAGACTGTCATCTTGTACTTATCTTGAACTTAGCTGTCCCACACTCACAGTAAAAAAACCATAAGGGAAAGTACATTTATATGTGCACACACATGCAGACACACAATCTCTCTCTCCCCCTCTCCTTCCCTCTCTCTGTCTCTATTGCCCCCTTTTTCTTTCTCTCTCTCTCTTACACACATACCTTTAATTAAACAGCCAAATCAGATGGCACTAAGTCTCAAGATACTTTACATGTAAGCAATCCTCTTAGACCCTTACTCAGAGCTTAGCAATAGGCTCTTATTTTCCATATAATTCTAACAGAACTTGCTTATCTAACTTCCAGACCTCATGTAGAAGAGAAGGAGCAAACAGAACAAAAATGGGATAAAGTAGGTAGATACACGGAAAGCATCAAAATCTGAGCGTGGAATGCCCAGCAACAAGGCAGAAAAAAAAAAAAAAGAAAAAATTGTAACAGAGCAATCTGGAGCCCCTCGGTGTAGGGATAAATAATACTTTGTGCCTCCATGGATCCTGGCAATGCTGTGATACAGCATAGCCTGATCCCTTCTGTTTTTGAAGATGACTCTGAGTCATCAAGGTGGCTAAATTAAGTTCTATATTTTCTGTTTAGGAAGCATGGACATGGGAACTCTAGCTAAGAAAGATTTATATCTAAAATGTTTAAAACTTTTAGACAAGATTTGGCTTCTGAGAATCATAGAATTTTAAAGTTGGAGAGCATCATAATCTTAATAAAATTATAACTTATCGAGTAGGTAGGTATTTGACGATAACCCTTTCCATTGAGCCGACCAACTGGATGTAACCTCTTGCTACCATTAATTGTAGTTGGTGAGCTAGACAAAGGAAGTCTTTTTATCCTTTCTAAAATTGTAGAGAAGAAGCTAGAGGAAGAGGAAAGAATTTGTCAATTGCTACAAATAGCACACGTCCAAACACCCTTCCTACTGCTTCTCTTCAAGTACCTTATATTCTCCGCCACATCTACACATCCCCTCCCCATTCCATCTGCTTCGCCCTGCCCCACCACACAGGCCCACATCTATTCCTATTCTTCAGTCTGGCTAAGTGCCACCTCTTCCAAGAAGCTGTCTGGAACCTTCAGTTGAAACTGGTCTCTCCTTTGAGGGGCCTCTGGGTGGCTCAGTCAGTTAAGCATCTGTCTTCAACTCAGGTCATGATCTCAGGATCCTGGGATCAAGCCCTGCGTCAGGCTCCCTGCTTGGCAGGGAGTCTGCTTCTGCCTCTCCCCCTGCACCTCCCCCCTCCCCTCCACTTGTGCTCTCTCTCTCTCTCAAATAAAGAAAATCTTTAAAAAAAAAGAAAACCTGGTTTTTCCTCTGAACTTTCATGGATGTTACTGATCTTTCTCTTCTATATTATATTATAGGTTTTTTTTTTTTTAATTATGGCTTCTTTCTCTTTTTTAAAGATTATTTATTTATTTGAGAGAGAGAGAGAGCACAAGTGTGGGGGAGGGACAGAGGCAGAAGGAGAAGCAGACTCCCTGCTGAGCAGGGAGCCCGACCCTGGTCTCCATCCCAGGATCCAGAGATCATGACCTGAGCTGAAGGCAGACACTTAACCAACTGAGCCACCCAGGTTCCCCTGGTTTCTTCCTCTTAACCTGTAAATTGCTTGAGGACAGAGTCTGGATTTGATTCACTTTTGTGTTTCCAAAAGCACCTGGCATAGTGTCTCATATGTAATGGGTGCTTGACAAATGCTTATTGAATAGATAAGTGAATGAAATAAGCCAGTTATTTATCCTTTGCATTGGTCAATGCTACCTTGTTGACACAGAGAATTGGGGACTCTGGGGGAAATAGGAATTTACAAACCGAGACACTCATATGAAAAATTAACACTCTGATTCTTTTTCCTTTAGTGGAGTAACAATTTCCCCTCTTCTTAAAATGTGGGACCCGGGGCACCTGGGTGGCTCAGTCGTTAAGCATCTGCCTTCGGCTCAGGTCATGATCCCAGGGTCCTGGGATCGAGCCCCGCATCAGGCTCCCTGCTTGTCAGGAAGCCTGCTTCTCCCTCTCCCACTCCCCCTGCTTGTGTTCCCTCTCTCGCTGTGTCTTTCTCTGTCAAATAAATAAATAAAATCTTTTAAAAAAATAAATAAATAAAAATAAATAAAATGTGGGACCCAAAAGAGATGGCCTCTCACAAATGAAGAGAAAGCCATGGAATATCATCATGTGGCACTGTACTTAGGGCTGGAGCTTCAAAGCACATTTGCTCGACATTCTGCAGCTTGTTGACTCTTTCTTTCTTTCTTTCTTTCTTTCTTTCTTTCTTTCTTTCTTTCTTTCTTTCTTTCTTTCATTTAGAGAGAGAGAGCACAAGCGGGGGAGTGACAGAGGGAGAAGGAGAGAGAATCTCAAGCAGACTCCCTGCTGAGCATGGAGCCCAATGCAGGGCTCCATCTCATGACCCTGAGATTATGACCTGAGCTGAAATCAAGAGTCAGATGCTTAACTGACTGAGCCACCCAGGCGCCCCTGCAGTTTGTTGATCCTTAACAAAAAGCAGTCTAATAACACCTTATACTGGTGTAACATGCGGGTTGCAAAATGCTTTAATATACCCAATTTCTTTTGGCTGTCATAACAAAGTATAACAGCAGGTAGGACAGATGTTATTATTCTTGCTTTTCAGATGAAGATTCTGAAACTCAGTGAACTAACATAAATTACACAAAGTTACATGAGAAGAGGCAGAACCAGGGTCATTTTTGCCAGCTCTCTGTCTAGCACCTAAGCCAGTAAAACACACAGAAATTACTAATTCAAATCTTTCTTGTTTGGTTCAATTCAAGTGTCCTTTTGCATCTTGAACACCCATGGTAAGCATTGATTCTACCGTTCATTTTGCATTTGTATTGTTAGGATTTTTAAAAAATAGAAATAAGGTGATGATTAATTTTATGTGTCAATTTGTCCAGGCCATGGTACCCAGATATTTGATCAATCATCAGTCTAGATATTAGTGTGAAGGTATTTTTTTCAGATGAGATTAACATTTAAATCAGTAGGCTTTGTGTAAAGCAGATTACCCTCCCTAATGTGGGTGGGCTTCATCCCATCTATTGAAGGCCTTAAGAGAAAAAGATGGAGGTCTCTCAAGGAAGAGGGTATCCTGCCCCAAGAAGCCTTTGGACTTGGGTTACAACATCAACTGTTCTCTGGCTCACCAGCCAGCCTGCTTGCCAAACAGATTTTGGACTTGTCAGTCCCCAATTGTGTGAGAAAATTCCTTAAAATAAACCTCTCTCTCTCTCTCTGTGCATACACATTCTACTGGCTCTGCTTCCCTGGAGAACCCCGACTAATAAAGACAGCTAACTGATGAGGATAATTTGTTTTATAAATGTATTTAAATTTAATGTACAAGAACTTGATGAATTCATAATGATACCAAACTTTTTTAAAAAGAAAGGAAAAAAAAAAATCTCCCCATCAAAAAATAAGCAAACAAGTAAAAAACTTCAAAAAACACAAACCCTGGATACCATTGGAAGTAACTAGGCTTTCAACTTCTTGCTCTGAAAATTGGCCATTAAAAGGGAAAGAGACAAGCATTTATTCTATCCTTCCCATATAAACTGTACTGGAGAGTCCTAATTGATGAGGGAAATTCTTCTTTTTCTTTGGGGGAGGAGTGAGGGAGGGGCAGAGGGAGAGGGAGAGAGAGTTTTTTTTTTTTTTTTTTTAAAGATTTTTATTTATTTGTCAGAGAGAGAGAGCACAAGCAGGGGGAGCAGCAGGCTCCTCACTGAGCAAGGAGTCCGATGTGGGACTCGATCCCAGGACCCTGGGATCAACCCTGAGCTGAAGGCAGAAGCTTAACCAAGTGAGCAACCCAGAGGTCCCATGGAGAGAGAGAATCTTAAGCAGGCTCTATGCCCGGGTGGAGCTAGAAGCAGGGCTTGGTCTCACAACCCTGAGATCATGACCTGAGCCGAAATCAGGAGTCGGACGCCCCACTGACTGAGCCACCCAGGTGTCCCGAGGGACATTCTCCTTTACAAAAGAATTCCAGGTGGTAAATGTGGAAGGAATGATAGAGCTAGGACTATTTTCTAACCTCTAGTGCAATAACGCAGGTGATAATCAACAATGGGTTAAACCGTGAGAGGAAAGGTTGATGAAGAGCTTTACAATGGCCTGATCATGCTGCCACCACCTGAATCTACTCGTCAATTTGAGTATCACTAAAAGTGGGACAATCAGACATTGCTTAACTCCTTACATGAGGCAATATACAGCAAGCAGGGACATCTATGAAGAATTCTTGCCAAAAAAGAAGTTGAACCTGAATCAAGCCTTTAACTAACTTTAGTGTACAGGAAATACAGCAGCTAGAAAAACAAATTAAAGAGAATGATGAAACAAATGAGCGAACCCCAAATGGGTAGGGTGACAAAGAATGAAAAGGGTATTATTCAAAATTATGCTGGGTCAAAAGACAGACTGGGACTGTTCTATGCAAAACAGGAGGAATGCTCTTTGTAAGAATTTGGTACGTATTTTTGGGTTTGCTGATTGCAATGACATGGCCCAAATTTGCTCACTTATTTCCTTCTTTTGGCCTTCAATAAACATCCCAAAGTCTGTCTCATGAGTCGGATTAGGACACTAGTTCCATGTCGGCTGAGTCTGTTCTAGAAACTGAACACACTTGCCATGTGATCCCTGGGGGCACTCACATCTCCTCTGGCCCCCAGGCAGAGGCATCCCAATGCCAGTGCGTTGGCATGGAGGCTGCATTATGAAATGCTCCCCCAAAGGCCCTTTCACTTTCTTTTAAATATTTGCACAAGTACTACAGAAAAATTGGAAACTGCACCTAAATAAAAAGAAGATAATTTTCACAATTGCTGAGTGCTCAGTACTACTAATATTTAAGTGCATGTGCTTTTAGAGATACTTACGTATATTACATTTTTTGTACTGTAATGAAATCATAAGTATATACCCTTCAGCAATTTGCCTTTTTCATTAATATTATATCATTACCATGTTACCACATTAATGAATTCATTGCTACAATGAATGCATACTATTCTGTTGTAAAGATGCACCATAATTTATTAAGCCATTCCTGGTTTTGAACATTTAGCTTGTTGCCAACATTTTGCTCTTTATTCATCTTTGTACGTACTTCTTATATACTTATTCAGTTTTTTTTTTTTTTTCCATAGAAGAAATTTCTGAAAGTAGAACTGCTGGGTCAAAATGCTTTCACATTTCAAAGGCTTTTGGCATATATATCTGATCACTTTGTTCTATAAATAACTCGTGTGGATGTATATGCTCAGCAACAGCATGTGAGCACCCACCTTTCATCATTGTCGTCATCATCAACATCACAATCATCAACACAGCTAATGTTTATTGAGCTCTTCCAATGGACCTGGCAAAAGTCTAAGCATTTTATTCATAGCAACTCATTTAATTGTCACAACTCCTCCGTAGTACTGTGATGATTCAAAATGTATGATGGAGAAACTGATTATGTTTAAAAAACCAGAAGTATGTGAATGAAAAAAGTAAAAAGAAATATAATTTCCCCCATCTTAAAATCCCACTCCATTCAATAGCCACTGTTAAAAGTTTGTGCCTATTTGTCTAGATATTTTCTATGCATAGAAAAACATGTAAGCGTGTGAATGTATTTTGTTTTAAAACACAGAAGAGATCTTACTACATGTACATCAAACTCCTGTTGATCAGCATTTTTCTTCTAATAACATATTATGGTCATCTTTCCATGGCAGTTTGTGCAGATTTACCTCTTTCCCTTTTATGGTTGCATGACATTTCATTGTACGAATGTACCATATTGGCTCATATGTCCCTCTCGTCTCCCCAACCAGGCTGCAAGTTCTGTAAGTCTATATAACATGACTCCATGGCATTCAGCAAGGTCTGAGCTCATAGTAAGTGAGCATGGAATAGAAAAATAGTTTTCTGTAGATGGTATATTTTCTCCAAATATCTGAGTATATTAAATGGAATTGCCCATCTGAGAAATGCCACCCTATGGATGTTATCAATCCTTAGGCTTCATTTGATGCCTTTAGCAACTGACTGCAGTTGGTTGTGTATTTTTGTGGGAGTCATGACATCTTCGAAGTTTACGAATTAGTTCATCATCCAAAGCATCTCAAGTAGATGGAAGATTATCAGAAAGGCACCCGGGTACTGACCATGCCATCTGTGACCCTCAGCAGGGCACTTTTCCTTTCTGCTTCCCTTCGTTGTCACATTAGAGGTTTGGACTGATGAGCCAGGAGGGTCCTACCTAGCTTGGAGGTCCTATGAATTTACAAGCCAGAGCAAAATCCACCTCTGTGAGCCATATGGTAAGAATGGGTGACAGGTCATGTTCCCCAAAGAATCATTTTAATTCTCGGCATGTGTACTTGCCACTTTTTAAGGTGAAAAAATGCAGAAAGAAGATCATATGATATAGTCTGAAAATGAGAGTACAGTAGCCAGATCTGCCGGATGGTCTCCCAGAAGCAGGGCAGGAGACAATGGGTCTACGGTATCTACGCTATTCATGCTCTCTGACTTAAAGAATTTTCCAAATAGCTCTGCAACCACCATTTGGAATGCTCTGTTACAAGGGTGTAGAGATACAGTAGCTAGGGTCATATGTAAAGTCACTTGTATTATTTAGAAAATGAAAAAAGATACCAAGTTATACACATGCTGTGATTATTTTTTTTAATTATGTTAATCACCATACACATGCTGTGATTATTAATATGTAGTATATATATATATATATATATATGGCAGAAAATGCAGCAAAATAGCTTAGTGATTATCTCTGGGTAATGGGATTATGGATGATTCCTATTTTCTTCTCTATACTTTGCTCAAAGTTTTCCCAATGAACAGGCATTTTTTTATAATCAGAAAAAATATGATCAGAAAAAATAATTATAATTATTAATAAAAAACAAGCATACAGTTACACTAAATGCTGCTGGAGGTCATTTTGGGTGGTTAACATCATCATCATCTCTTTCCTTTCCTTTTCCATAGTTTTCAGGCTTACCTTAACAAACATGTATTCATTTTAGAAGGATAAGTAACCCCACTAGGACAATACCCTATCCCAGATTCATTCTCTCCCTCTTCCTTTCTAAGAACCCTGATTTAGGGGGGCAATGTCAATGTAGCCAGGAAAAATCTGCATCTTCCAGCTTCCCTTGCAAAAAGGAACAGATAGTTGATGAAGTTCTAGCCAATGAAATATACGTAGAAGGTGTTAAGTAGGTGTCTCAGCTGACTGGTATGTGCCCATTTGCCCTTCCCCTCTATTCCTCTCCCTGCCTGGAACTCAGACATAAGGTTTGGAGCTGCAGTAGCCATCTTGTAATTCGAAGACAACCCCATGGGTGGAAATCATGAAGTAAAGCTGGTGGATCAGAAATGAAGGTACCGGGAACATTGGGGACGTCTTGGAACCACTGTACCAAGGCTGAACCATTTCCCTCCCAACCTCAGGATACAGGAGAGAGAACAAAGTTCCCATCATGTTTTAGCCATTGTATCTTGTGTCTTTGTTAATCATAACCAAATACAAACTCTAACTAATACACACACTTAAGAAAAAAAAAAAAGAACAACTTTTTAATTCTTAACCACCGTGACCATCTTAAAACAAGGTTTTAGGGGGAAGGTGATTGAAATTCACTCAGGACGGAAATAAAAGGCAATGTTCTACTAAAAATTAAGGATTGTCTCTGAGGCTTCCATAAATCTGATCTGTTTCACACTGTCAACGTTCCATGCATGGTGGTAAGTTCATTATTTTTACATTTGGGGACAATAAGTTTGCTAATACACCCCAGAAAACTAGGAAACCAGTGCATCACCATATGCCTAAGCTGAGGCCATTTGTCATGGTTTATGCTCCTTACGAAGAGTGCAAAACAGACTTCGACTTGAAGAAGCACCAACGTGGGGATAGTTAGACAGTGAGAGAAAATGAATGTAAAGTATAAGAACAGAAGAGATGTAGGTTAAATATCAGGAAACTTTTTTGATGGCAAGAGTTGTCAAATTCAGTCTTGTTGACATTGACAAAACCAGTTGTCCTTGTCTGGATCTGCTTTTTGTCTTGAGTAGGTATATAATGACTGTCACACATTAGTTTTTCTCCAACATTCTATTATAATATTAGCTTTCCTCCTGCCCCTAATGGCAAGCAGTTTTTCACTGATTAATTGCCATGATAAAAATGTCTTCATCAGGACACCAGGGTGGCTCAGTCGGTTAAGCGTCTGCCTTCGGCTCAGGTCATGATCCCAGGATCCTGGGATCGAGACCCGCATCAGGCTCCCTGCTCCGCGGGGAGCCTGCTTCTCCCTCTGCCTCTGCCTCTCTCACTCTCTGTCTCTCATGAATAAATAAATAAAATCTTTAAAAAAAAAAAATGTCTTCATCAATTCTGACAATTCAGTTCAGATTCCAAATTCCACAGCCACAGTTCTGCTGAGCCACTCTCGGGCAATTTCAAGCCCTCCTTTGCAGCAGCATGCTTTTCTCTCCCTTGGTCCCCTTCATCCTTCCAAACCATGTCCTCGCCTTTCTAGTATTTCCTGAGCCTTGCACTTCTGTCAGCTTTAGACTGCAGTCAAGGCCACCAGGCTGTAGATGTGTCAGAGAACCAGCAGATCCTGGTGTTTAGTTAAATAACAGCTGAGTCTACAGAAGCCTTGAACACAAAATAAATATGTGCGGACTTCTCATTATCTTGGGAGGATGTGAAATAGCTAAGATCTTTCTCAATCCCTGTGTCACAAAGCCCGTATCTAAAACACTGACAGCCCAAGAAGGTTAAAGTCCAAATGAACTGTTACAACAGAGGTAGATAATACATGTACTCTGAGTTTCTATAGTTTAACCACAAGTGTTCTCAGGGAGGATGAAGTTATGAGAAAAAGGCTGTCCTCGATGCTATTGAGCTGAACTGGACTTCATCTACCCTCTAGTTCTTGGGGACTTTTGCCCTAATCAAGAGGATTGTTGGGGCGCTTGGGTGGTTCATTCAGTTAAGCGTCTGCTTTCGGCTCAGGTCATGATCCCAGGGTCCTGGGATCAAGCCCTGTGTGGGGCTCCCTGCTCGGCGGGGAATCTGCTGCTCCCTCTGCCTGCCCCCCCCAACCCCCTCCCCTGCTCATGTGCACGCCCTCTCTCTCAAATAAATAAATACAATCTTTAAAAAAAAAGGAAGGACTGTGTTATTCGGTGCTTCCGCAGAAGTAAAGGCAGTGGGAGACATTCACAAAAGTGTGGACTTCCTGCATCCAGCTTGGTGAATCACTCCATTATTCTGCATAGATTCTGGGCAGCTATGGAATTATAGGGCAAACTCAGGACTGAGTCAGAATCCATGGGTTCTGTTAATCCTATTCTGTTAGTTGAAAGGTTTATGTAAGACAATCTGAAACTCCCTCGTCTCTAAAATAAGAATAATTGTTCCTCCCCACTACGAATTGTCATTTAATCTTAAATAATGAGCCAGGCACTCACTAAGTGGCTTTTAAAGTATTTATGGGACACTATAGACCTATAACCTATAGGTCCTGTAGTCTGGAGAGACTTGGATTCTTTAGGACTAGTTTTGATTTTTTTTTTTCCTTTAACCCAGTTGATTTGCACTTGGACTCCATAGCATCTTTTCTTTGTCACTTGTTCCTTGGTCCTCTTTATAGAACTGAGAGTTCCTCACTCTTAACAATTATCCTTCACATTTTATCTAGCAAAACCACAGCACATTTTCTTCCTAGAGACATTTTTTCTGTATTCTACCCTCCTTAAAAATACAACAAATGATTACTCTGCTTACGCAGGGTCTATTTCCTAGGTAACTCTGACAAAGCCTGGCCTTCTAGCTTCTATCCAAGGCCCAACTCAGCATGCTGTCACATCCAAAGGAATAACGTCACTGACCCTAAAGGGCCTTGAAATGGTAAGCATCCCATCACGTGTACTAAACATTCCCTTTAGACATGGTATTAGTCTGCGAGGGCTGTCCTAACAAAACATCACAAACTGAGGGGCTTAAGCAACAGAAATGTATTGTCTCACAGTTCTGGAGGCTATAGGTCTCAGGTCAAAGTGTCTGCAGGGCCCTGTTCCCTCCAAAGGCACCAGGGAAGGATCTCCTCTCTTTACCGGCTGGTAGTTTCTCAGCAAGTGGTCACATGACTCCCATCTTCACACGGTGTTCTCCTTGCATGCAGGTCAGTGTCTAGATTTCCCTTTATTATAAGGATACCCGTTATATTGGATTAGGTGTCCACCCTGCTCTAGTAGGACCTTGTATTAACTAATTAGACCAGTAATGATCCTATTTCAAAATAAGATCGCATTCTGAAGTACTGAGGTAAAGACTTCAATGTATGGATTTGGGGGTGGGCACAATTCAGCACATCACAGACCCTTTCCCCTATTTCCAAATTTCTAGCGCATGTGGCAACTCTCAACCCCATACTCCTGCTTCTCAACGCTCCCATAAATGAGCCTGGACCTGCCTGAGCTATCTGAGCTTTCAAGTGATGAGGTCCTCCTACTTATTTTCACTGTATCTGCCAGTATAATAATGATGGCCTTCATTTTGTTGAAATCCTACCTATGCCAGATACTTTATATATATTATTCTAAGCCTCAGTGGCGTTAGGATTACACTCATTTTTAAGGTGAGGAAAAAGGCTTAGGAAGTTAACTGATGCCCAAATGGCTCAACAGCACATAGTGACAGCGGGACTTGAGTTTGGCCATTTCTGGTACAAAGCCCATCTTAGACCACTCCATCCTGGCAACTTCTGGAACACCAGAAGATAATGTTCTGGCCAAATTACAATAATTTATTTTTCCTCTGATGGAAACTACGGTCATCTTATTCAGAGGAGGAAATCTGAAAGGCCATTAGATTATTTAACGGACATTTATAGCAGCTTCCTGGGTACGCAGTTCTAGCACAGGAGAGAGGCAGTGTGGAGCGAACATGGGCTGGCTACTTATTGCTCTGGAACGGCTGGGAAAAAACAGGTGGCAGAAAACCACATATTTAGAACTGAGTTCAAATCCTGCCTTCCACGTGTACCAGCTGTGTGGCCTTGGACAAGCTCTAGGGCTTCCCTCAGCCTCCATTTCCTTATCTTTAACTGGTTTTCATTGTGTCCATCTCATAGGGGAGGAGGAGGATTGAAAGATATGAATAAACAGTATCTGGTATGTAGCAGATTTGTGATACATCTCCAGGCTCTCCCTCCCTTCTCTTGCCTTGAAAGCATTTTCTTTGTGTCCTTCCTACAGCTATCATCTGGATTGGGCCACAATATTGCATTTGCTTTCATAAAAATTGTGTGTGATGGGAGAATAATGTATTCAAAGGAGGTGGACTAAGGACATCTTAATCCCATAAGGAAACAAAAAATAAGGCCTTATTTGAATGTTAAAGGGACGTCTGGTTCTAGCCAGCAATCCATTCCACCAGCTTTGAAAACATTAGTTACAACTTCACAGCTGTGCCATGAATCATTCCACTGGGAAATAAAGCTTTATTTAAAAAATAAGAAATGA
>NW_027938540.1:0-16506 GCF_054177405.1 Leptonychotes weddellii | reverse complement strand
AAAAAGAAAAATTCAAAAAGAAATAAAAAGACAAAAAGACAGTTAAAAAAAATTAACTTTAAAAGACTAAAGAATCATGGTAAAAAAGCCGTGAATTCTATGTGCAGTAGTCCCCTAGCGCTGGAGTTCTGCCGTTCTCATTGATCGGTAAACTTGGTCTTGGCTGGCTGTTCTCGCTGATCTTCTGGGGAGGGGCCTGTTGCCGTGGTTTCCAAATGTCTCTGCCGCAGGCGGAATTGCCCCGCCCTTGCCCCCTCCCGGCTAAGTAATCTGCTCGGGTTTGCTCTCCGGGGCGAAGCTGAGGTATATTGCAGGAAGGGCCCAACACAGCTGAAAAGGAAGGCAGGAGAGCCCGGAGCCTGCTTTCTGTCTGCTTCAGGGGGCTGAAAGTTTGGTGGTGGGGTGTACAGCAAACCTGACTCTGTGGAGGAGTCTTGACAACTCTTCAGACTTTGGAGGCTAGCACATCACACAGGTTTATCTCATTGTGCGGAGTGAAGGCAGCCTGTGAGTGGGTCGGTAGAATCACAGATCCAGATCAGAGAGGCTGAGCTACTTGCCTGTGGCCACAGAACAGCTCAGTGGCCCAACTAGGATTTAGAGCCCAGGGTTCCTGGGTTTTGGGCAAGAGAATACTAAATGAAGGAAGGTGAGGTCTGAAGAAGAAAACAACAGATCCACATGCCCCCCAAGCATTACCATTTGTGCACACCCAGGTTCATCATCAGGAAGGCCCCAGTTTCAATTCCTGCTCTCCTGTTACTGGTTACTGGTAATGTGGCCTCTAGCAAGGCTCCTCCCTCTCTGGGGCCAAATCCCCTCTTCCCTAGAATGAGGCCTCCAGGTTGTAGTTCCTGCCCCATCAGATGACTGTGAAGTTGAAGTACAATGACCCAGTCAGTGGAAGAATGTTTTTTTCTTTTTATAGATACGTATTTATTTTCATGTGCATTAGAAAAAAAAACCTGGGACATCAGTCAACTACATCAACTACTCCCCAGCCATTGAGCAAGAGAATTCCAGAAAGCATGTAAAGAGAGCTCAGCTGTGGGGAGCCTGGGAGCCAAGAACACCTTCTTCATGGAATAACTATGAGGTCTAGAGAGAGAGTCATGGAAGTTGTTTTAAGGTCTAAATCATGACTTCATAGTTATTATTGCTAGAGTGTATTTATGTACACTCACTCACACACATACCTGTATGTGATAAGGAACAAGGTTAATTTACAAGCAGCTATTCAATAAATACTAGAATGAACATGGACTTGGCAAAAATAGTACCAGAGGAAGATGGTAGGCTGAAGTTTGGGACAGAGCCAGGGCTGGAGAATCATCCTGCAGTAGTGTTAGGACTTTAGGTAGCCACATGGTCCCACTCAAAACAACTGAGGCATGACTCTCAAAATTAGAGAAAATAGGTCAGGAGGGCTATTGTCTGGAAACATTTAATCAGGATATCAGAAAAAGGCTCAGTCTCTTGGTAGTTTTCTCCTTTTATCAAGTCCAGAAGTGTTTGTTTTTCTGAGTAATGATCCTGACTCGGTTTCCCATTTGCACCTCAGATTGCACCAGGAAGAAAAGTTTCCAGAAAGGCCTGGTGGTTTGGGTTGTTGAGGGGTGTGAACACCCTTGTTTCTTCGGGATGATCTAGAAGTTGCAGTGTTCAGGCTTCCTGCAGCTACCAGGGACTAAAGGGTTGATGCTGGAGCGACGAAAATGTCTCTTGTGGGTAAACAAATGGGAAGGAGAGGGGATGGAGGAGGTGAGCCCCAGGGACCGGGGCTGGTCAGAGGGGTGGCTGCTGGACACGTTCAGGTCTCCGGCCTCAGAGCCGTATTGGTTCCCTGAGGCTCTTAGGTGGACTTAGGTGGACTGAGGGCTAGCAGGAAGGAAGTGTGAAATGAGCACTTCCTGGGAGTCCTCCCTAGGCTGCCAGCTCCATGAGGACAGGGATCACAACATGGATCCTGTGTACCACTCACCTGTTGCCAGATCCCAGCAAAGCTGTTCCTTAGTTGATCCCACTGATATTTACTGCATGTCTACCTATGCCACATATCCAGTATATAGAATGAATAAGAGCCCCCCCACCCTTGCCCCCAAGGAGCCCACAGTCTGGTGGAAGAGGGTAGAGCCTCACCGGTCCTTGACTGGGTGGGTTTCCCTCCCTATAAGAAGGAAGGGGGTTGGAGGAGATCAGAGCTTCTCATCCTTCCTTTGGTCTGTTGAGAAGAACATGCACCTTGTTCTTGGTGATGGTCCTCGTGCCAAAGCATGGGACTAAGTCATGCCTTTTACACACCAAGGCAGACCTAGAGTAGCTGCATCCATGCCGCCACTTTCCCTCTTTTGCTTCCCAGGGGCTTACGTGGGTAGGGGCTTCACGGGAGGGCTGATGGCTGATGCCCCGGGCACTAGATGGAACCCCCACTTGCCTTCTTTGTCCTGCAGCCGGAAGGGCCAGCCCTGTCCCAGCGCTCCAGTAATAGCTGTGAGGCTTGCAGGTTATCATCAGAGCTTTACTTCTCTGGGAACACGTTTGGGGCTTCGTGAAGTTCGGGTGCCCGTATAGGTCAGCCGGGTAGGACAGGCAATGACCCACAGAAGGAAAACAACACTTGGGGTGCCTTCTGCCCCATAGGACACTCTTGCTCCCTGCAGCCCACATCCTGACCAGAGTGACAAGGAGGTGGGGCCTTTCCGTGATCCAGGATCTGCATGAATTCCAGCCCTGGTCTCCAGCTCCTGTCCCTGCTGCTTACAAGGTGTTCAAGACATGCCTGTTTGCAGTGTCATTTACATTTCTAAAGGAACACAGGGTTCCTGACTGGTGCAGTGCTTGGGACCTCAGCTCCCTGGGGCCTTATACAAGGGGAAAATCCTTTCAAGGGGTGCCCCTGGCCCCTCTGGACTTGTGTGGCATTCTGCATGAAGACTTGATGAAGTGTTGATCTGGACAGGCAGATGCATTCACAGTGGCCCCCCCCTTCTGTCTCCCCAGCCATTGACCAAGAGAATTCCAGAAAGCATGTAAAGAGAGCTCAGCTGTGGGGAGCCTGGGAGCCAAGACCACCGTCTTCATGGAATAACTATGAGGTCTAGAGAGAGAGTCATGGAAGTTGTTTTAAGGTCTAAAGGGCTGTGCACCCTACTGTTGTAGTCTCTGTGAGAGCTTCCTGACCATCTTGTTTAAAATCACACTTTCCTTCACTCCCACCCTGCACGTCCTGTCCACCCCCCACTTTTGGTTTTTGCCATGACACCTGCCAACATCTAAGACACCTTTCATTTTGTGTCGCCATCCTTCCCTCACTAGAATGTTAGCGCCAGGAGGGCAGAGGATGAATCTGTTACGTTCACTATTGGATCTCCCACCCCTGGAAACAGTGCCTGCCAACATTAAGAGCTCAGTCAATATTTTTTGGAAGGAAGGAAGGATGGAAGGAAAGAATTGAAGGAAGGAAGGAATTGAAGGCAGGCAGGCAGGGATGGACAGTTTCGGGAGGAGCCTATGTGACTCTGTGTTAGGGTGACCTAACATGTGTTGCAGTAATGGGTAAGCTCTCCAGAGACAGGATTTGTAGTGCAGTGGAATCTCGTTTCCAGGAAAGGAAATTGGAGTCACTCTATTGCCATTGACCAGCTTGGTGTCCTTTAGGCTGTCCCTTTACTTTTTGGGACTCGGGGTTCTCACCTGTCTGTTGGGGTAAGAATACCCACCACACAGGGTTGCTGTGAAGTAAGTGTGCACACGATTGCAAAAGCACTTCTAGTTCTCATTTTTGGTACCCAGCCCGGGGTCTGGCATGCAGTAGGGCTCTGGGGACACCAGCAGTGTTATTCATTTGCCTCTATGTCACTGGCTCTGGACAGGATGAGTCGTAGCCCCAAAGCCCAAGGGGGAGGCTTTGAACTCGGAACCGAGCGCCTTTATTGTGAACCCAGTAAATAAAGTTTCTCATCAAGAACTTGAAGCGACCCAGCAGCTTGCCTTCTTTGTCCTCTGGCAATTTGCATTCCGTGGTCTCTTATAACTTTCTAAACATCTATTTGTCTTCACTGTCAACCCTGTGTTCTCTCTGAAGTGTGGAGTGCTTCCACTCCATTTTTTTTCCCCTCAAATTTTTATTTTCTCTCTTTTCAGTCTTTGGGGAATGGAGGGGCTCTTGCAGGAAATCACATTTTCCTTGCCCCAGATTCCTGCCACTCTCACTCTTCATTGTGTTTCAAGTGTGTGTTTTCAGGGCAAGAACAGAAAGGCCTGTCACAGATCCAAATCGTGGGGTCTGCTTTCCCAGGGTGTGCACACGTCCCCCAAGTCAGCCTCTTCTATGGAGGGAACTGGAGTCTGTGGCTAAGGTGTCCAAGTTCTGGAGGTGGGGTAGAAGGATGTCCAAACAGTGAGAGCATCTCAGAACACTAGAAATCTACTCCACCTGCCCACCCCACGAGGACAAATCAAGGAAAACAAGACCTTCATTTAAAACCTTACCTGATGAACCTTATGGATGTGCCCATGGAATTGCTGCCACCTGGTGGCAGTGTACTCTGGTTCCAAATGATCCAAGGAAAAATGGGCCTCTTGGCTCCTGGACTTTGAAACCAAAATGTAAATAACGACACTGACATACAGATGTTGGATACGTTTTGAAAATATTGCAAAACTCACTGAACATGAGAGCTATTCCTTGAGACTGAAAATCAATCAAGGTTTCTTTTTGGTATATTTGATTCTGGGCTAGGGTCACTGTTCTACCAGCATTCATTTGTTGTTTCCTAAGTACCAGGCACTGGGGATACAGAATCAGATGACATAATTCTTGTCTTCAAAAAGATGACAGTCTTTTGGGAGAGACACATAATTAAGTCCGCGATAACAGTGGTGAAGGGAGTTACTGGGGTTGGAATTCACCTGACACAGGTGTGCTCCTTCCAGTCACCAGGTGAACTCAAGAATTAGAGACACATTGCTGATCTAACCCACACACTGAAAGAAAGGTAGTGAGCATTTCCTCTTTTCTTGACTGCTTGAAATTCCTTAAGAGTTGCTAGTCTGTGGAATCAGAATTCTGATATACTCCACAGAGATTCTGTGCATCACTGGGGCTCCTCATTAAATCTTTTCAGCCACAGGTTTACTCAAGAGGAGGTTTTGTGAATTTTAATTCTGAGCTGTTTCAGCAGCCCCTTATTCTATATTCTCAGTGGTTGAAGAACTGCTTAGGTACACATAAGAGTAGTGATACTAGTTATTGTTTCTTGAAGGCTGATTCTCTGACAGGTACTGTGCTTCACAAACTTGTCATTTAATTCATCCTATTCACTGAATCAGCAAATACTTACTGAAAATTATTATTTTCTAGACCCAGGCACTAAGTCCTATATATAAGTACCTTAAATTCTTATGACCTGTAAGATAGGACCTAAGGTCCTATTGCCCTAAGAAAAGTTCTCTCTTAAGGTCATGAGAGTTTTAAAACCTTTGTCCTAAAGGTTTTTCAGATGGGGGACTAAGCCTCCAAGAAGTTAAAGCACTTGCCTTCTACTAGCAGAGATAGCACTTGAACCCAGGTGACTCTGACTTCGTCATGTAAAGGATGCAATCCTGAAACCCTTTGTCGTATCTGATTTTTCTGGCCTTGCTCTTACTCTGCAGCCCTGGGCTGCCAATCCTGGCTCGGGCATCTTTGAGCATCCCAGACCTACATGACTACTTTGCAAGAATCCTAGTATCTAGCATTAGATGGGTTTAGTCCCCACCCAGTGCAGGAATCCCTTCTGTAGTAACCTGATCAGTTTCTGATTGGCCCCACCTACAAAGAAACCTTTCACCTCCACTTTGGAACAACTGTCCAGCTCACCTGGTTCCCAATGTTGAGACATGCATTCATTCTTTCATTTGCTTTTTCTCTCTTGATTCATCTGCCCCAATTTGTGCCCCACTTTGAGAGTATCTACCAGGGTTGAACATACTAATTTAAGTGCCCCTCAGACAACTGACACACAAACCAGCCTCCTCTGGGCTAATAGAATAGCCTTCAAGGTGGGCTCCCTGCCCCTTACCACTATTCCCTTCCTCACCCTGCAGACTGAGGGAGCTTTGAAAAAGGGGGAAACCTGGATTATGTAACTTCCTGGCATTGTTCTTTAAGTGTGTTGTGCTTTAATTCCTTGAATGTGTTTATAATAGCTACTTTAAAGTCTTTGTTAAATCTCATATCCTTTTTCCTTAGTGCATCAATCATATTTTCCTGTTTTTGGGCATGCCTGGTAGTATTTGATTGAATACTGTGGATTGTAGTTGAATATTGTGGGTACTATATTGTAGATGCTCTGGATTCTGTTATTTTCCTCTGAAGAGTGTTGGTTTTATTTGAATAGGTATTTCAATTACTGGCTGACACCTTAAACTTATGTAGACTCAACTTCATGTTTTCTTTGTGCAGATATGTGGAAATCCCAAGCTGTTTCTTAAGATACTCTAACTTAATTGGACTCAGTGGGACTTAGATTCTAAGCTCTGTGTCCTCTGTAGGGCTTGTCAGGGCTCTGCTTTAGGCATTGTTAGGATGGGTCTAAAGTAGTTCTGTGTAGTTCTTACGCTAGAGCAGTGGTTCTCAACCAGGGAAATTTTGCTTCCCAGGAGACATTTGGCAATGTTTGGAAAGTGTTAGTTATCACTGCCATGGGAGCTACTGGCATCTAGTGAGAAGAGACCAGGGATGCTACTAAACATACATCCATTACATAGGACAGCCCCTACAACAAAGAATTATGGGGCTCAAAATATCCATAATGCCATGGTGGAGAAACCTTGCCTGGAGGCATGGTTCTTGCTCCTAAGTGGAGGTTGTTCTGTGTCTCAGCCAGGTGCCAAGGCTGAATACTTGGTGTTGACCAGATCTCTTGTCCACTCTCGTAGGCAGGATCTCCAGTCTCCCAGCCCTGCTCTTCCTCCCCCACCCCCCGTCCAAATCTAGTGTCTCTGTTACACTCTCAACCCCTAGTAGCACTATCTGGCCTTGGATGGGCTCACCCTGGACGTTTATAGCTCAGCTGTCAGCCACAGCCTCACAGGGGACCTCCACATGGACATCTGGGGCCCTACTCTGTACAGATCCCCCTTTCTGGTGCCCCACACTATAGATTATAACTATTTCAGCTGTCCCGCAGTCTGGCCCTGCCTCCTTGGCCTGGTGAGACTGTGTGTTCTACTTGGACTCTAGCCCTCTGTGCTGTGGTCAAGAAATTATCCCCAGGTGGAATGCTGGGCAAAACCCCCTTGGAAGTTCCCATCTCTTAGGAATAGTAGTCTTGGCCTGCATGTTATTCAATGCCTGAAACAGTTGCCTCCTCTATTTTGTCTGCTTTGATGGTTGCTTATGGAGGAGGGCTAGTCGATACCAGTCACTCAGTCATGACCAGAAGCAGAAGTCTGACTCTCCTGCTTACAGCACCCCCATCGGCTTCCCCTTGCACTAGGATTAACATCCAGACTGCTCACTATGGCCGTTGTTGGCCTTGTTCCATCTCCCACAGGGTGTTAGGCATTCTAGGCTCTTTCCTACCACAGACCCTGCCTATCTGGATCACTGTTCTCTCACAGTCTGCTCCTTCTTGCCCTGCAAATCTGAGCTCCAAAGTCAGGTCACCTCTGGCCACTTGAGCTCAAACACCCCCACTAAACCCCATGACTTTCACCAAACCCCTGTTTTCTTTTATTCACAGGGCTGATGGCTGTCTGAAGCAGTCTCATGTGTTGGTTGATATGTTCACTGTTAGCCTCCCCGTTAGAATGTAGCTCCATGTAAGCAAAGAACTTAGTGCACCGTGGATTCCCCAGCACCTGTCACACAGCCTGGCGCATGTTAGACCCCAGTCAATACTAGATGGGTGGGTGGGTGGATGCCATATAGTGGCTCAGATAAAGGACTGCACACAGTCAGGAGAACAAAATTATTCCCAATTATACATCCTTTGGAGATTTTATGAAACATATAGCCTTCGATTGGATCCTTGAAGGATGGGGAAAAGAAGGCTGTTTGGAGATAAGCGAAGACCAGAGGGAGGAAAGTCTGCATATATGAAGGGAATGGTCAGTAACTCAGTGTGCCAAAGGACAGGTTTTGTTGCAGGGAATCATAAGAAATAAGATTGAGACAGCAGACTGAGGCCCCTCACTGGGAACCTTGAATGCGAAGCCCAAAGAGTTTCATTCGCTGGCCAGGAGGGAGCTGTTGAAAGTTTCTGGGCAAGCGGTTGATTGGCATGTACAGAGCTGTCACTTCAGAAGATTGCTTAGACAGGAGGGGCTCAGTAGACCTTGGCAGCAGAGTTTTAGAGTCAGACAGAGCTGCATTTGAATGCCTGCCTCTCACTCACCTCATTGTGTGACCTTAAGCAGGCACTCACCCTCTCTGGGCCTCAGTTTCCTCTCTTGTAAGCCTCAACATCCAATCTTTTACTCATCTGCCCCCCTTGTAGACATAGTAAGATTAAATGAATCAGCACCATGTGAACTTCTCTAGGGGCATAAAAAGAGAAGGAAAATAGAGTGAGTTTGGAGGTGAGGAAAGAAGTGGACACATGTGTCAAATGACCTTGATTTTGGAGTGGGAGGACAGAGTAAAGCAAGAAGGAAGTCTGTCTGCCAAGGACAGTGGGGGCTTTGCAGCATCATAGGGGACCCAAAAAGTGGCCCTCCAATTGTGATGTCATGAATTTATGGGCAGATGTGGTTGGAGTTAGTGCCATTGTTTGAATTCTTCTGGCTACTTCCAGAAGCCCAAGAGATGCTGCAGAGGAAAGAGACATGGGGCTCATTTGAAAGAGATATCGGCAAACGCTGAAGATGCGCCTGCTGTCTGCCAGGTCTGACATGTACTGGGAGCATGAGGGGTGAATTGGGCAGTGCTGTTGTTCTTGAGGATTTTACATTCTCATAGGGAGAGAGAGATGTCACCAGGAGTGGCCACAGTGGGGGCCAGAGGGGGCAATGAACGGTCATGACCCCAGCTGTACCAGCACAGGAGAGGAGTGAGCATGAGCCTATCTCCAAGGATTCTTAGGCTGTTTTTTGTTTTGTTTTGTTTAGAATTCCAGCCTTATGTTTATTCATCCAGCAAGTATTGAGCACCTGCTGCATACAGGCATTGTGCTGGCTAGGCCTTTGCTTTTTAAATGAATCAGCAGAAATGTGCAAAGTATCTACTCTTGCTGGACATTTGCTGGGCTCTGTGGGAGTGGGGTGGAGTATGTGGATGAGTGGTGTTTTCTAGGACAGGGGTTTTTCATTGGGGAGGGTTTTTGGGCCCCCACCCCACAACTGGACATAAAATTTTGTGTGCTAACCGTGTTCTTTTTTAATTAATAAACTTTCTAAAAGCAGTTTTGGCTTTACAAAAAAATTAAGCAGATACTACAGAGAATTCCCATATACATCCTCACCCCTGTTCTGGTTTCCCCTGTTATTTAACCCTTATATTAGTGTGGTGCATTTGTTACAACTGATGAGAAAGTCTTGAGACATTGTTATTAACCATAGTTTACATTCAGGTTCATTCTTTGTGTTGTTCACTCTGTGGGTTTTGAAAAGTGCATAATGTATCTTCCATGTATCTACCATTACAGTATCATACAGAATAGCTTCAGCGCCCTAAACATCCCCTGTGCTCCACCTATTCATTCTTCCTTCCTTCCCTGAACCTCTGGCAACCACTGATCTTTTCACCGTCTCCATAGTTTTGCCTTTTCCAGAATGTCGTACAGCATGTAGCCTTTTCAGATTGGCCTCTTTCACCTAGTAATAAGCATTTTAGGTTTATGCATGTCTTTTTGTGGCTTGACAGCTCATTTCTTTTTAACACTGAAAAATAGTCCATCAGCAAGATGTACCATATTTGTTTATTCTTTCATTTATTGATGGATGTCCTGGATACTTCCAAGTTGGGCAATTATGAATAAAGCTGTTAGAAACATTTGTGTGCAGATATCTCCTTAATTATGTTTTTCTTTAAAGGAGTCCAGCCACTCTCAACAATCGAGATCCCTGTTCTTGAGCTTTTGACCAGAGCTTTTATATAGTGTGGGGGTTACCATCAGATTGCTTGGATTTGAAGCATGGCTCATCCACTTACTAACTATAACCCTGGGCAAATTACTTAGCTCTCCGTGCCTTGGTTGTGTGGTTTTTTAAATCTGTAACAAGGGCTGTTGTGAGGATTAAATGAGATAGTCCTCATTCATGATGTGCGTCGCATCATGTCCAGCATATAGTAGATGCTCAATGAATGTTGGCTCTTATTTTCTTTTAAGAGATGAATGTGCCTTTGATTTTATTTTCTTGACCAACACTTCAGGGTTTTTTGCAGGCCTGTTCAGCATAAACTGATTTAACCTTCTCCTGTTCTCATAGAGTTTGCTTTTAAAATCCTGTGGAAAACAGGTATGGCAAAAAGAGAAGATACACATATTAATGGAAGCAGCTATTATGCTAGGTGGTGGCAGAGTTAACTGACATTTTAAGACAACGGCCCTAAAACCATACTGCTCAAAGTGTGGTCCCCAGATCACCAGCAGCAGCAACCTTATTTTGCACCTTGTTGAAAATGCAGATTTTCAGGGTCTATCCCAAACCTGTTCATTAGAGTCTGCATTTTAGCAACATCTGTCTCTGGTTTGTATACAAATGAAAGTTTGAGGAGCACTGGTCCGAGAGAGTATGCAGAGCAGGCTGAGACCTGTCAGACAAGCAGTGAGGGCTGTGTTCAGAGGAAGGAGTGGGGCTGGGGCTGAGTGTTGGGGCCACCCACCTGCCCTCACTCACACTCCAGAGCAGAGGGAGGTAGAGATCACTCCAGGGATTTCTGCAGAGCTGGGGGGGGTGGGCCGTCTCTCAGGAATCATTTGTGAAGCGAATGGATCCCTTCAGGGATTGCCCACCCTTTAGAACTATGCTGTCCATTACGGTAGCCAGAAGCCATATCTCACTATTTAAATTTAAAGTAATTAAAATTAAATAAAAGTTAAAGTTCAGTTTCCTCAGTTTCATTAGGCAAATTTCAGATGCTCAATAGCCACATGTGGCTAGGAGCTACCATATTATATACAGCAGTTATAGAACACTTCTATAATTGCAGAAAATTCTACTGGACAGTAGTGCTCTAGAAGGAAAATGGCCCAGGCAACAGAGATTGGGGAGGAGGGGGTGGTGGTCTGGAAACTGAAACTCAAATTGCTCCAGGTACTTGGAAGTGGAGTGGTGACTCCTGGCTCTTTGAAGGAATGCTGTCAGTATTGTGGGGTTCCTTCCTGTACCCCATAGAGGCCAGGTTATTTCCAGAAGAGTTCAGAGAATGCCCATTGAAGAATCAGGACTGGAACTGTGGCCACACTTGTCTTGGGCAGAAAGCACAGCAACTGGAGGGCCACCCTGTGAAGTCCTGAGAAGGCGGTGATAGCTGCTCATATAGCAGTTCCTGGCTGGGAAGAAAGGTCTTCCCTGGAGCACAGTGGAAAGGCAGAAGATGCCGTGTTCATCAGAGTGGCTGTTGATTAGCCTCATCCTTTTTCTGAACAAGAAAATGCCATAAGATACAAAGTTCCCTCTAAATTTCACATCCCTCCCCATCCTTGTATGGTTATTTGCTACTTTTTAAAATACTGCCTTGTTACTTTCTAGAGTTGATACTTGGATTTTACAATATATTTACCCATTTCTTTGTTCTCTATTACTTTCACTCCTTTCTACTGGATTAAATTTCCTTTGTATTGAAGTACATACTTTAATAGTTCTTTGAGCAAGCCCTGTGGAGACTAGGTCTCATAGTCTGTTCATGTCTGAAAAGATTTATTTCACTGTCGCTCTTGACTGGTAGTTTAGCTGGGTATGGAATTCTAGGCTGGTAATGCTAAAGTTGCAGTTTAAGCTTGGGTGCCCACTTTACAGGAGCCAGGTGTGATCATACCCATACCCAGAAGTTCCATGTTGAATCCTGGGCCAAGGGGTAGAATTTTCTAACACCCCATTCATCATAGGACAGTCCTTTTCTGGCTCCTTGCCTTTTGCAGTAAGCGCACTCAGCTTTTGGTCAGGCTCAGGGGTTGTAATCTTAATTCTATCCTTGAAAAGGAGTTTAAACCTCAGGTTTCTCTCTGGTTGGATATCCCCATGGGTTGCTGAGTTTATTTCTCTTCCTCCTCTTTTAGCTTTGACTGCTCTCATTCTGGCATCTAGGAGAATTTTCTATCTTCTTTTCAAGCCAGGCTATGATTTAAAATGGCTATGATATTTTATAATTATGTGTTTTTTGTATCTCCTATAAAAATATGTGTAACTCTCAGTATTTGCTTCTCTTCATCTGCTAGTCTTGAATGTGACATACTGAGTGTTCAGGTAGCACATTAAGGGAATTGGCCCTTAGTCATTTGTGCTTAATTTAGCAGCTCAGTCTTATTTGTAAAATCATATGTTTGTGGTGATTTCATATTTCATGCTACCCATTGAATCTATTTTCTCACAATAAATTTGCTTCCAGCACATACAGTAAGATCATATTCATCAAGATAAAAAGCCCCATGGAGCCCATTTATTTGCTATTTTAACAAGTTTGAAAGTCAATATCTAGGCTTGTTTTCTTCTTTAATGGATGAGTAGCTGAGTGCGCAAGAGAGGACATGACTTATCCAGGTCCTCAGCTAATGGACAACTGGACTGGAATGCAGAACCTACTGTCATATTTCTATCCCTTTGAGCTTGTTTTCCCATCTGTGAAGTTAAGAAGTTAGACTAGACATGGAATCAGCTCCTGACTGCCTGGTTTTGTAACATTGGGCAGACCACTTAACCTGTCTGGGCTTCTATCTTAATAAGCCCTACCCTCTGTACCTTGGATGACTGTCAAGAGTAACAAATGGGTTGATATGTACAACAGAGCCCTGAGAAATGCAAGAGTTGCAGAGAGGTGCATGCGGTTCTTATAAATAAGATGCTGTGAGTGCCTCCTGCAACTCTACCATGGTTAGGAAGCAGTCTGCTTTGCAAATGCAATGTGTTCTTACGATTTCTGACCCAGCACAGATTGGAGCAAGAAAAGCAAGGATCTCTTCTGTCTGTAAGCAGCAAGATGACAAGGCTTTGATACATCTTAGTTTGCTGGGATTGTGACATTTGATGTTCTTCTCTGTGAAAACTCACTGGTGTGTGAATCTTATGTTCTACTTCCCTCACTTCTCGTATGCAGACCAAGCACTGGAAAGCCCTGCAGGGTGAGCACTGAGTCCTGCATAATGTTCACAAAGAGATCAAACATAGCTCCGTCTCCTTGATTAGAGCCTTAGAGATGTTCCAAATGCGAGGGGCCAGTGGGCAAAGCTCAGCCTCCAATGTTGTAAGTGCCTTGGTCCTTGCATTTCCTACCCTCCCCTGCCCCGAGAAGGCAGTGTTGCATAGTGGGAAACTCCCATGCTCAGAATCAGAGTACTCAGCTCCGTCCCTGACCTTGAAAAGACATTGTCCTTCTTTGTGCCACCGTTCCCTCAGCCATAAAATTAGGGTATCAAGTAAAATCAGTGGTTTTCAATATTTTCATTACTAGTAGCCCTTTACTTTTCTTTTCTCCCTTATGACCCATTCCCATGGGCTACTTCTTGCCAATAGGAAGCTCCTATTAGCAGTTGCATGTGTCTGATTAATAAAAGGTAGCAGAGCCCAGGAATTATTCTTTAAAATGTCCTTTGTGAAAATGAGACCCAGAGATTTGAGACAATTTATCTGTGGCCATGTGAATGTTTTTATGTTATAAATCATCCACATGCCTCCAAAGTTATGGATGATAGTACATTAAGATTTCTCCAGGCTATAAGACTAAGTAAGGGGAAAGGGTCAGATGAACGTCATTCTAAGCAAGTATGTGGTTAACCTCCTTGGGGAGACAATCCAAACTACATTTGATCATCCTCCAAGACTACCCTTCCAGAACATGAACAACATCTTATTTAACCAACACTATTCAGCTAACACTCAGCAAGTGCTCACTAAATGCTTATATAGAATGTGATCATCATCTCAGTGCTTGGCTCGTGCCTGAGACAGTGGGTGCCATGATATTGTTTACACCTCAGAATAGGTGACAGAGTTCTCCACAGAGTGGAGAAGATAAGAGTGGTAAGGAAAGAAAGGGTTTTCTCTAAGAAAGACAGGAAAATAAATTACAGACATGGACTTCTTAGTGAATGCCTCAGAAACAAATGTAAAATGAATCTCTACAGTTGTACATAGGTGATTGGGGACTGGTACATTCTTGTCCATTGCTCCTCCTCCTCCCGTCAGCCCTGGAAGGTTGTCCCACCTTATCCAGAAGAGAACTATGGCTGAAAATGAGGTTTAAGAACTCAGATAAATCCACGAATTGCAGTTGGATGATTTAAGGATTTCAGAAGTGTTTTCAATCATTGAGGTGATGTCAAGGAGTAGAACAAAGGAATCTCAGAAAACCCCATGTTTTCTGGTCAGGGGCTGACTCTGGGTTTGGCTTCTGACCGTCCCCTGGGCAGCAGAGGGATTGCTTCCATTTACCCCTCACTGATGTGATCATGAATTACTGGTCACAAAGCATATTTCTTCTCACCGAGGCATCCCTGGGAATCATTTCCCTCCCTAGTTTGTGGATATGAGTCATCTCAGTGAGCCCACCAGTTCCTGCTGCTGACATGGGAGCTTCCCCTCTGTCATCTTGTTGGTTCTGCCTGCACAGGGAACACCCACATAGCCACCACCTAGATTCTATCATCAATATGTTGCTGTGTCTGCTTCATCACAGGCCTCTCCAAGCCTTCTATCCATCCATCCATTTAACTTATTTTTTGATACATTTCAGAGTAAGTTGCAGACATCAGCACACTATACCCTTCAGCATTCATGTTTCATTTATTTTTGAAATGATCATTCTTGGTTTTGTTCCCTAAGCCAGTGCCCGCGGAAGTTGCTAAGGGAGACATGAGGAATGAGGTCAGCCCCTCACTCACAGCAGCTTTGCCCAGAGCCAAGGCCACAGTCATGGAGCATCATTTGGGAGGGAGTGTCGTGGCAGCCTGTCACTGTCTCCTATTAGTCCATATGTGAGGTTAGCCATCCCTCCTGTGTTCTCGCCCTCTAACACCTTGCTGTGGTCAGGAAGGTGGGGTCCGTCTGCAGGTGGAAGGCAGCCTGCGATGCCGCTGTGCTGGCTCACTCACTCTACCACCCGGACCTGCTTCTGCCCTCTGCCCTGAGCTCTCTGGGTGCCAAGATTCCCAAGGATCTGGTGTTGTTTAAAGCTCTCACCTCTTTATTCAGATGGGCAGAGGAGAGGCAGTGTGGATCAGGTGGCCATGGGGCTGTGAAGTTTTGTTTTTGTTTTAAAGATTTTATTTATGAGAGAGAGAGAGAGAGGGTGTGAGAGAGAGAGAGCGAGTACAAGCAGGGAGGGGGAGGCAGAGAGGGAGAAAGAGTAGGGAGCTGAGTAGGAGCCTGACGCGGGTCTCAGTCACAGGACCCTGAGATCATGACCTGAGCTGAAGGCAGATGCTTAACCACTGAGCCACCTGGTTGACAAGGATGCAGGGAGGTGGAAGGAGAACAGTATGTGAGTGGATGTGGGCAGGTCATCGCATGTCAAGCACCAAATCCATCTGGACTTTGGGCCTGTGAAGCTGGTCATCCTGGGCATTTCCTCTTGGTTGAGATGGTGGCAGTCTCATGGGAAGATTCAAAGGAGGGCTTTGGGATCAGACAGATCTCAGTTTGAATCTTCCATTTACTGGCTAGGTGGTGAAGGGCCACCTCCACAGCCTCTCTGGGCTCTAGTTTCCCCATCTGTAAATGGAGAAAATCAGAGTACCTAGTTCAAAGTGTTGTTGGAGGGACTGAGATAATAGTCAGTCTTGTAGGCCCCCAGCGAAGAGAGTGAGGCACATGAGGATTTGAGAGCCTGGTTTTCTGCTGCTGAGATGATAGAAAAGAATGCACTCACCTTTTTTGGGGAGCAAAGGGTGTCTGCATCCCTACCCGGTGCTCATGTAAGCAGCTTGCATAGTTCCTCAAAGGCCCACGTAGAGGTGGCAGGTTTCCCCTCTGGTCTCACTCCTGATGCTGCTCACAGGTGCAGTCCCAGGGAGAGGAAGAGGTCCTGAGTGAAGACTGCAGAGCCCAGTTCCCTGGGGTTTGTCTGGGGAGCCCGGGAGAGGAGGTGTGAGCTTGGGAGTAGGCCTGGCTCCTCCTGGGAGCACTCACCCCCCGGGGGCAGAGAGAAGGCCAGGGCTCTGGGGCCAGTCAAGAATAGCTGACTTTTCTTCTGCTTCTCCTGGGACACACCTAGTCGGCTTCCCAGACTCTTCAAAGACTCTTTCTCAAGCCAGAAATAATGACCCCTCTCTGGCTACTCAGCCACTCCCACTGGTTGCAGCATTTCCTGTGAGCCAGGTACCGGTGTGTACTCTATACACATTGTCTTCTTTTGTGTCCAGAACA
>NW_027938539.1:0-220 GCF_054177405.1 Leptonychotes weddellii | reverse complement strand
GTGGGTATTGAGGAGGGCACATTCTGCATGGAGCACTGGGTGTTATGCACAAACAGTGAATCATGGAACACTTTATCTAAAACTAATGATGTAATGTATGGGGATTAACATAAGAATAAAAAAAAAATGGGATAAGGTTCCTGACCAGCTGATTTTAAAATAAGATTATCCTGGATTATCTGAGTGTGCCCACGGTAATCCCAATGGTCCTTATAGTGGC
>NW_027938538.1:0-220 GCF_054177405.1 Leptonychotes weddellii | reverse complement strand
ACCTGATTTCAAGTCATAAGTGAGATACAGTAGTATTGACGAAAAGATAGACATATAAACCACTGAAATAAAGCAGAAAGTCAAGACACTCACCCACACATATGTGGTTAATAAAATTTCAAACATTATGGCAAGTTAATTCAATTAGAAAAGAATAGAATTTTCATCAAATAGTGCTGGAAGAACTGGATCTATGTGTTAAAAGAAAAAAATGAACCTT
>NW_027938537.1:0-220 GCF_054177405.1 Leptonychotes weddellii | reverse complement strand
CCTGAAACAAATAATACATTATATGTTAATTAAAAAAAATAAAAGACTCTCTCTCCCTCTCCCTCTGTCCCTCCCCCTGCTCTCTCTCTCTCTCTAAAATAAATAAATAAATCTTAAAATTATCCAAGAATACACTAATACACTGAGGCTTCTAATAATCTGTGTTTATACATATCATTAAAAAATATTGAACTGGGGCGCCTGGGTGGCTCAGTTGGTT
>NW_027938536.1:0-220 GCF_054177405.1 Leptonychotes weddellii | reverse complement strand
GGATCATGACCTGAGCCGAAGGCAGTCGCTTAACCAACTGAGCCACCCAGGCGCCCCGATTTTGTTTTATATATGTCTCAGATTTTTTGTTTTGTTCCTCCTTTACTGCCGCCCTTTGTGTTACACAAATATTCTGTAGTGTAAAATCTTAATTCCTCTGGATATTAAACTTTTTAAGCATACTTGTAATAGCAGTTTTGCACTCTTTATCTGCTACAGG
>NW_027938535.1:0-220 GCF_054177405.1 Leptonychotes weddellii | reverse complement strand
TTCAAGAGCGAAGGAGAAGTCCTTTCTTAAACACTGGGGGAATTTGTCACCAGCAGAACTGCCTGGCAAAATGTTAAAGAAGTTCTCTAGAGAGAGAGAGAGAAAGAAATATATATATATTTGAGAAATTATATATATGTATATAATTTCACACATATATATATGTGTGAGAAATTCAGACCTACATAAGAAAAGAAGTACATCAGAAAAGGAATAAAGT
>NW_027938534.1:0-220 GCF_054177405.1 Leptonychotes weddellii | reverse complement strand
CTTCCAACACTGGAAGAGTTTTTTATTTCTCCACATCCTCACCAACACTCATCTCTTATGTTGTCGATTTTAGCCATTCTGACAGGTGTGAGGTGACAGCTCATTATAGTTTTGATTTGCATTCCCCTGATGAGTAGTGTTGAGCATCTTCTGATGTGTTTGTTGGCCATCTGTAGGTTTTCTTTGGAAAAATGTCTACTCATGTTTTCTCCCATTTTTT
>NW_027938533.1:0-220 GCF_054177405.1 Leptonychotes weddellii | reverse complement strand
CTGGCAAAGAACCTAAGGAAGGAGAGCGGAAAATTTACTTGGCAATTGAAAGTATGTATTGTTGGTTCTGTTGCAGTCTTTTTTTTTTTTTTTTTTATTCTTATGTTCATCCCCATACATTACATCATTAGTTTTAGATGAAGTGTTCCATGATTCATTGTTTGTGCATAACACCCAGTGCTCCATGCAGAATGTGCCCGCCTCAATACCCACCCCCCGG
>NW_027938532.1:0-220 GCF_054177405.1 Leptonychotes weddellii | reverse complement strand
GGTGGTGGGTATTGAGGAGGGCACATTCTGCATGGAGCACTGGGTGTTATGCACAAACAATGAATCATGGAACACTACATCTAAAACTAATGATGTAATGTATGGGGATTAACATAAGAATAAAAAAAAAAAAAGAATCTGTAATCTTTCTGGGCCTCCAGTGTTCTCATTCAGATAACAAATATTTACAGGACACCTGCTACCAACCAGAATGTAGACT
>NW_027938531.1:0-220 GCF_054177405.1 Leptonychotes weddellii | reverse complement strand
TAATTAGGAGGAAGCCAGACATTCTAGACAATTCCATGCCCTCTTAAGGATTAAGAGCCAAAACAGCACAAAATAACTGCCTCTGGTTCATAATTTTAAACTTTTTAGCCAATTTATTAAAATCAAGGGAACTTAAACCAAAAAAGACCAAAAATACATTATAAATCTATTGCTAATATTTTCTTTTTTTTTTTTTTTTTTTTTAAAGATTTTATTTATT
>NW_027938530.1:0-220 GCF_054177405.1 Leptonychotes weddellii | reverse complement strand
GACAGACCTGTGGAAATTTCCTCCATGTCACAGGATGTGATGGACACTCCTGACCTCTCAGCAACCTTAGACATAGCTAAACACTTACTCTACTTTAAAAGACTCGATTCCCTTGACTCCATGCCATTGCCATGGCTTTGTTTCTACCTCTCTGTCTCCTTTTTTTTTATTAGACTTTTATCTCTACGAGTCCTGATGGCTTCACCCCAGTCCTTCTTTT
>NW_027938529.1:0-1284 GCF_054177405.1 Leptonychotes weddellii | reverse complement strand
AAATAAATAAATAAATAAATAAATAAATAAATAAATAAATAAATTACAGAGTGAAGAAAGACCTAAAACTACCTAATAGCGTCATCCTATCAAACATATGTGTATCTTCTTTTTCTCTATATATTAAAAAAATCAATACAATACTTTACAGAATAAGTTAATTTTTCCCGGTCAGGTAGATACCATGGTCATGGCCTCGAATGCCCATGACAGCGACCACCGACCTGTGCAGTCCGGGGCTGTTCCCGTCCAGGTCCCGTTGGCCGTGCAGTGCCGAGTCATGAGCCCCGAGGTCTTGTAGCCTTCCCAACAGGCATAGATGACCGAGCTGGAGAACAGGATGCCGTCACTGCTGACGATCATGCCATTCGTGGGCGTGCCGGGATTCCCACAGGACACAGCTACGAAGGACAAGGACACAAAGAGAGGGAGCCGCTACCAAAATGACGAAAGCCAGAGACCAAAGGTCATCAGCGTAACAGACGACATATTTATTTTTTTTAAAAAAGTAGGATCTGTTACTATGGAAGATGTGTAATGTGTATTTTACTTTATGATTCATACCGTTATTCTCTCGATGAGGTACAGATGGGAAAATCACATTTTCATATTATTCTTCCTGAAGTACGTTACTTCAAAACAAATTAAAAGATGAGTCGAAGCATTGAAAATTCAAAGCCTTGCTACTTAGAAATTTAACATGTTTATAATACAAAAAAAAGGATTTTTTTTTAAAAGGATCTATATGGTATTAGCAACTCAGAAGGGCCTCCCTTCATGTAATAGCTGATTTTTTTTTTTTTTTATTCTGGACAAACCAGGTCATATTTCACAACTGCAGGATAATTCATGTTGGAACACAAGGGACGCCTGAGGAATATGAATGAGTATGCTTAAACTGCCTGGTGAGTGGTCTCATGGGCGTTGCCCCATCTAACGACAGCTGTGCTAATGGGCGCTGGCGCAGCTGTGATCCCTGCTTCTCTCCAGATGGAATCCATACCAAGCACAGGCATTGAGACACCAGCTAACAACAGGCAGGGCAACAGGTCTACACTCCACGCGTGCCCCTCGCGCGTTCCTTAGTCAGCAAAGCAAGGTACGTGGCTGCTGGGTGTGTATCACGGTGATGATTTTAACCCAGAATAAGGGGTTTTTTGCCTTTTGTACTTGAGTCCGTTTATCACAGAATGTTAAGTTTTTCTCTCTAGCCCTCCCACACGATGCGCCGCCAGCAAACATAGAAAGAATGTGACCTTTGGCTGGATTTTAGTAACAGGAATG
>NW_027938528.1:0-220 GCF_054177405.1 Leptonychotes weddellii | reverse complement strand
TGCCTGCTCTCTGGCCAGAAAGAGGGACTCAAGAGGGCAGACGTGAGTCCATGTTTATCTGTCCCCTCTGCACCTCTCTGCCTTCACCTGTGTCCCGAGTTCTGACACCCCAGAACCAGGGCCCTGAGGGGCAGGATGGAAGGCAGCCTCTGTTCTCTGCCAAGGCCCCAGAGGCCACACCTTCTCCCAGCCCAGAGCTGGTGAAGCTCAAACAGACTCG
>NW_027938527.1:0-220 GCF_054177405.1 Leptonychotes weddellii | reverse complement strand
TTAGTTGACCATAGAGTTCATTGTCCATTTCTGGGCTGTCTATTCTGTTCCATTGATCAATGTGTCTGTTTTTGTGCCAGGACTATGCTGTCTTGATGATCACAGCTTTGTAATACAGCTTGAAGTAAGGTATCATTATGCCCCCAGCTTTGCTTTTCTTTTTCAACCTTTCCTTGGTGATTCAGGGTCTATTATGGTTCCATACAAATTTTAGGATTGT
>NW_027938526.1:0-220 GCF_054177405.1 Leptonychotes weddellii | reverse complement strand
GGTGCAGAGAAGGGCAGGCAACATATGACAAGGAGTAAGGTGGTGCGTCAGGAAGGGCAAGGGGTTTCCGGTCACACCACCTCTTCTCAAGCCCAGGTACAGCCACTCCCTGGCTGTGTGGCCCTGGGCCTCACTTTCCCCATCTACACAACATGGGATAATGATGCCCACATCCTAGAGGATTGCTGAGGAGAGTAAACGGGAATAGTGCAAGCAGGAG
>NW_027938525.1:0-220 GCF_054177405.1 Leptonychotes weddellii | reverse complement strand
TCCGGGCTCCGCCCCCGAGGTCGGGTGGTCGCTAGGGCGCAGGCGCGAAAAGGCGGGGGCGGTGCGCTAGAGCTAGGGTGAACGTGGGAACGACGGGCCCAATGGCCGCTCGAGGAGGCGGGGTCAGAATGTAGGGGCGGGGCCGCGGTTCCCACGGAGGGCGGTGGCCTGCCAGGGGCGGAGCCCCGGGCACCTGGTCGGCGGTGATGAGGGTTGCGAG
>NW_027938524.1:0-220 GCF_054177405.1 Leptonychotes weddellii | reverse complement strand
TAGTTTTGGGTATCTACGTTTTTTTAGCCCAACCCAGAAATGTAAAAAATTAGAATAAAAAAAAATACATAAAAAAATAAATAAATATGTTGAGTGAAATAAGTCAAACAGAGAAAGACATGTATCATATGATCTCACTGATATGAGGAATTCTTAATTGTAGGAAACAAACTGAGGGTTGCTGGAGTGGGGGGTGGGGTGGGGGGGATGGGGTGACTGG
>NW_027938523.1:0-220 GCF_054177405.1 Leptonychotes weddellii | reverse complement strand
GGGAATGTTATTAGCTCTTTTTGACAGTTCAGGAAGAGTGAATAAACTTGAAAAAGGAATAATAATAAAGATGGTAACAACTAGGTACTGAAAATCAGCTATGTGAACTGACAGGTCTCATAGCACATATGATTATTAAAATACATTGTGACTTTGACTTTTTCTTGTGAACTAATTTTTCTGAGAGCTGAGTCTTGTTCACAGTCGAATCCCAAAAATT
>NW_027938522.1:0-220 GCF_054177405.1 Leptonychotes weddellii | reverse complement strand
GTGAATCTCTAAACCTCAGCCGGTTTAGAATATCACATGTGAAGGTTAAAACTATCGCACAGGTCCCTCCCCTAGAGAGTCAGTTGGCCTGGGGCTGGGGCCTCTGAATCTCTAAATTTAAGAGCATCTTAAGGTGACTCTGCCCAGCCAAGACAGAAAATCACCAGGTTAGAGTGACCACCCCCCCACCCCATTGGAATATGCATCTCGGGTATCATTC
>NW_027938521.1:0-220 GCF_054177405.1 Leptonychotes weddellii | reverse complement strand
GCTCCATAATTCAGTCCCTAGAATTCATAACCCCCGGTAGCTCAGAATGTGACCTTGTTTGGAGATAGGGCCTTTAGAAAGGTAATCTGAGTTAAGATGAGGTCCTTAAGGTGGATCCTAAGCCAATGTGGCTGGTGTCCTTATAAAGGGGGCAGTTTGGACCAGGAGCTTGGCACAGAGGAGAGACAATGTGAAGGCATGGGAAGAAGACGTCATCTAT
>NW_027938520.1:0-220 GCF_054177405.1 Leptonychotes weddellii | reverse complement strand
TGAGTACTTTTAATGGATGTTAATTCCCTCCTTTCCTAGATAACCTCTTCTGGCATTAAAATTCTATGACTGTGAGATGTTGGCGGGGATGCGGAGAAAGGGGAACCCTCCTACACTGTTGGTGGGAATGCAAGCTGGTGCAGCCACTCTGGAAAACTGTATGGAGGTTCCTCAAAAAGTTGAAAATAGAGCTACCATACGATCCAGCAATTGCACTACT
>NW_027938519.1:0-1284 GCF_054177405.1 Leptonychotes weddellii | reverse complement strand
TGTTTAAATGAGATAATACATCGGCAATCTTAGCAGGTGCCCAAACCCTTGCATTCATCTGTCCTTTCTCAGACTTCTCATGCCCCCACTCCAATACTGTTGTGTGCCTCCAACTCATCTCTATGATGTCCCCCTCTGGCCCCTTCTGGCAACTCCTTCCTGTCCTTCCATCTTTCCCTCCTCTAGCTCCTTCCCTCACGTGAAACCTGAGTCTATGGCAAGAACATCATTGCCCCTATGGTCTTCTCAAGACAAGCACAAGTTTAGGAGCAGATGGGAGACCAGCACTCTTATGCTTCCACAATGGCACTTCTCCATTCCTACCACTCTTCCCCATCACCCCCTTTGAAATACATGCATGTCATTAGCCCTTGCACTCTCCCCCCACCCCCAGCTGTCAGGTGAAGGTCTTGATCAATTCTTCACATTCTGTGAAGGCTTGGGCACAAGCCCAGTCTCCCCTTTCACACCTGATGCTGACATCTGTTCAGGCAACTTTATGGCGACGTGGCACAATGTCACTTATAAAATGTCCCCCTCCTCAAATCAAGCTTCAACTCAGCCTCTATTTATAACTCAGAGTTAGGGAACATGCTAAATCACAGCATACGAATGCACATCAACAAAACCCAGAAGATGAAAAACTATAGAACACTTCCCTGGTTTCTCCAAAACATAAATCGCAAAGGTGAGGGGGGTAAGAAACATAGATTAGAAGTAAAAAGAAACAAATCAAACAAATGCAGTGTGTGGGCCTTATCTAGATTTTCTTTTTTTTAAAGGACTTTATTCATTTGAGAGAGAGGGAGAGACAGAGCACGAGCAAGGGGAGAGGCAGAGGGAGAGGGAGAAGCAGATGCCCCACTGAGCTGAGAGCCCAACGTGGAGCTCGAACCCAGGACCTGGAGATCATAACCTGAGCTGAAGGCAAATGCTTAACCATTTGAGCCACCCAGGTGCCCCCTTACCTGGATTTTCATTCAAACAAATACAACTGCAAGTATATATATAAACAAGTAAAAACAACTTTTGGGGGGAAACAAACAGGGATTTTTTTTTTTCAAATAGGAATATTTTAACACTGACTGGTTATTTGGTGATATTAGGGAATCAGTGCTGATCTTTAAATCTATGATAATGAAAGTGTTCTTGCATTTTAATTAAATATTTATAGACCGAGTACTTTGGTATCTGGGAATTGCTTCAAAGTAACTCAGGGGGTATGTAAGTGGGAAAAAATGAGTTGTGTGTTATAGGTGTAACAAGATGGCCATTGGTTCGTTG
>NW_027938518.1:0-220 GCF_054177405.1 Leptonychotes weddellii | reverse complement strand
CATCTGGCCCTGGGCTCTTGCTTGTTGGGAGATTTTTGATTACTGCTTCAATTTCCGTACTGGTTATGGGTCTGTTCAGGTTTTCCATTTCTTCCTGGTTCCATTTTGGTAGTTTAAGCATGTCTAGGAATGCATCCATTTCTTCCATATTGTCTAATTTGCTGGCATATACTTGCTCATAATATGTTCTTATAATTGTTTGTATTTCTTTGGTGTTGGT
>NW_027938517.1:0-220 GCF_054177405.1 Leptonychotes weddellii | reverse complement strand
GGCTATGATCTTTTTGTAGGGTAATCTGCTATCTGGGTATTCTTCTGGGTTTTTATATAATATGTGCCTTAAAAATAAAACAATGAAAGTAATCCAAAGGAAAAATATTAACTAACATGACTATCTTTTGTTTTTTGCTGGCCAGTATCCAGTTCTCCAGTTCCATGGCATTAAGCACCCCCTCCCCCGTTTTTTGTCTCTAAAATTCTTTTTTTTTTTT
>NW_027938516.1:0-220 GCF_054177405.1 Leptonychotes weddellii | reverse complement strand
AAGTGAGGTCACAGAGCAGACTGCTGCCCCCAAAATTGGAGAGACAGGCAAATACAAAGAATCCTAAATTATAGAGCAGAAATCCAAGAGCAGTGACCTCCATGGGAACCAGGCCCAGGATTGGGAAACCTGACCTATAACTGACAAGTTGCTGGAGGTGCAGTGTGGATAATTTTGAGGGTTAAAAATTCCAGGGGGAGGGCGCCTGGGTGGCTCAGTT
>NW_027938515.1:0-220 GCF_054177405.1 Leptonychotes weddellii | reverse complement strand
GAGCCAGTGACTCATTTCTCGCTCAATCATTCATGCATTTGACAAGCCCTGTGGTGAAGGGATAGTGATGAGCCTCCGCAGGACGCACGGTGGCAACCAAGATAGGCCAGACCGGTGTGCGGAGCCTCCCCGACACGCACTTGCGTCTGCCTGCTGGCGTTCACCTGTGGCCCCTGCTCTGCAGTTCCCGCCCCGGCCCGCCCATCCATCTTCTGCTATG
>NW_027938514.1:0-220 GCF_054177405.1 Leptonychotes weddellii | reverse complement strand
TCCCAAAGACACACAGAGTGTGGGGGTAGAGGAGGAAGAGAGAGAGAGAGAGATGGGCCACCATTATTGCTGAGCATATAAATTTTGCCTCAAAAGACCCAGGAAGGCAATAGCTGAGAGTTTCACTTGAACACCAAGTCACTCGTGCTGAACATATGGGATATCTCCCCCTAATCTCATTATACTTTAAAAAAAAAAATCTTGTTATACTTCAAATTGG
>NW_027938513.1:0-220 GCF_054177405.1 Leptonychotes weddellii | reverse complement strand
CAGTGGGGAGTCTGCTTCTCCCTCTCCCTTTCCCTCCTTACTCTTTCTCCCTCTCTCGCTCTCTCTCAAGTAACTAAATAAAATCTTTAAAAAAATATTTTGAAAATAGCACATTTAGAATATTTATTTTCACCAAGTAGTGGTTTTCTCATGTGGGACTGAACAATTTTCCCAGTGTTCTTTAACTCAGAAATTTTCAACAAAAACCATTATTTTCTTG
>NW_027938512.1:0-220 GCF_054177405.1 Leptonychotes weddellii | reverse complement strand
GAACATCGTTTGACACGTTATTAAAATGGACCCTCTATGCTGTAACCACACAGAATAATAATGTTGGAAAGTATGAATATCTAAATGATTTGTAAAAGGTATTATTTTTTCCCATCTGTTTTGAAATTATTTCTAACAGTTTCTAAAGACATGGTCACAGCTGCCTGAAGCATGTCTTCTTCACTCATAGCATCTCCTGGATCACTGCCTGGTGCTCCTG
>NW_027938511.1:0-220 GCF_054177405.1 Leptonychotes weddellii | reverse complement strand
TCTGCGACGGACGTTCCAGATGGCGGGAAGTGGGGCCTGGGCGCCGACCACAGAGCCCTGTGTCCCCCCTGGCGGTGGAGTAGATGCAGCCTGTCTCAGGCCGGGGCTGGGGGCCTTCCTGGGCTCGGACCCAGCAGTGAACCAGGGACACATGGCCGCGAAGACCAGCCAAGCCCTGTAGCACCTGCTCTCCATTCCCCAACATCGTCCTCTGGATGCC
>NW_027938510.1:0-220 GCF_054177405.1 Leptonychotes weddellii | reverse complement strand
GGTTCTGATATGATTTCTTTCAGTCATGTCTTTGATAGAAAAGGAGGTAGAGCAAGAAAAACTGTTCGAGCTGCGGTTTTCATTATGTTTTTATTCTCTATGCTTATGCATTATTAAAATGAAATTATTCTATCGTGAATCTGTTACAAGGAACCACTTGTGTAATAATTAATATTTACTTCTAAAACTGTCAGAATTTGTAGACTCAGCATCATCAGTC
>NW_027938509.1:0-220 GCF_054177405.1 Leptonychotes weddellii | reverse complement strand
TTGAGGCTGCACTGTCAACCGTTTTTGTATTGTATCTCAAATTTATCTGGAAATTTTAGTACTTAGAAGAAAGTCAGTAGGTTTACTTCCATTCCAGACATAGAAAGTCATGAGAGACAGCTGCTCTCACACAAAGAATCAAAACAAGTCACTTAAGCCATACCAAAGAGCTGAACCCCCATACATGTGCACAAACACAAACACACACACTCACCAAAAG
>NW_027938508.1:0-1284 GCF_054177405.1 Leptonychotes weddellii | reverse complement strand
AACTAATGATGTAATGTATGGGGATTAACATAAGAATAAAAAAAAATTAATTAAAAAAAAAAATAAAAGTTCAAGGCAAAAAGTGAAAAAAAAAAATAATAAAAAAAAAATAAAGGAGACCCAAAGAGGTTTATACATTGTTTGCGTACATGCAGCCAGCTGAGGAAAGATTGGGGTTTGAACCCAGGGCTGTCAAAGTCCAAAGACCACATTTATCCCATTAAACTGCCTACTAGGGTAGGCTGCTCACTAGGCTGTATGGCCAATAAAGACTAAAGAGGTGAAGAAATGAAAGAATAACACAGAGAATGCATTTTATCTTATTATTAAAAAGTCCTAGGGGCACCTGGGTGGCTCAGTCGATTAAGCATCCAACTCTTGATTTTGGCTCAGGTCGTGATCTCAGGGTCATGAGATGAGCCCTCATCAGGCTCTACACTCAGTGGGGAGTCTGCTTGAGGATTCTCTCTCTCGCTCCCCTTGTACTCCTCCCCCTTGCTCGCACTCTCTCTCTCTAAAATAAGTAAATAAATCTTTAAAAAAAAGTCCTGGTTGCCTGAATAAAAACATAGCAGCAGACCATAAGCTGTCTGAGGGATTATACTTCATTTTTGATTCCCCACTACACACAATATCTGGTACACAGCAAGTACTTACTAAATGTTTGTTCGATGTATAAATATGACTATTTTATCATTGCTATATGCTAATGTGGATTCTTATTATTCATCTTTTTTATATGTGTTAATATCCATTTATTCAACAGATTTTTTTAGTCTCTGCCACGTCTCAATTAATAGTTCACCTTATAACTAAGGGTATACTTTTCAACAAGAAAAACAAGGTTCCTGCTCTCATGAAACTTAAACTTGAGTTGGCAAGCAAACAAAAAAGTGTGTGACTGTGTATTCTATACACAAATTATATACATACAGTATGTTCGAGAGTGACATTTAAGTTAAGAGCTGAATGACTAGGGGTGCGTGCCTCAGTCGGTTAAGCGTCCGACTCTTGATTTCAGCTCAGATCATGTCTCAGAGCCGTAAGATAGAGCCCTGCATTGGTCTCTGCACTGGGCATAGAGTCTGCTTAAGATTCTCTCTCTCCCTCTCTCTCTCCGCCCCTCCCCACCCCTACTCATGCACATATTTTCTTTCTCTCTCTCTCTAAAAAAAAAAAAAAAAAAAAAATTTGAATGACTAGGAGATGTCTATGTGAATTCTAGAAGGAAAAGCAGTCCAGGCATTGGAAACAGCTCGTGTAAAAGTGTGTTTAAGGAATTTA
>NW_027938507.1:0-220 GCF_054177405.1 Leptonychotes weddellii | reverse complement strand
ACCTAATTAATGTTGTCAAAAGTCCCAGACAAAAGAGCACATTATTATGGAATTACTGAACCAGAATAAGATAAAATTTAACCCAAGAAATTCTAAATAAAAACTTGATGTCTTACATAAAAGAAAAACGTCTATATAACTCTAATTTAAACTGTGTTCATATCATGAAAAATAAGCATTTCATTGGCATGTCTTCACTGACCATAAAATTGTAAATGTT
>NW_027938506.1:0-220 GCF_054177405.1 Leptonychotes weddellii | reverse complement strand
TGCCAAGGTTCCCAGGCTCCAGCTAGCCCATTTGTAAGCATTGGTGAATAGCCTGGGTGATGAGTGAATGTCATCAAGAGAGGTATGTGTAACCCTTCACGCATACGTGGAACCGTAGTCACCTGAACTCCAAAGCCGTTCAGCTACAGTTTTGACTTTGTAACAAGAAAACATCTTTCTTTCAGTCTTAGTGATGATAACATGCCAAATTTTCTCAAAT
>NW_027938505.1:0-220 GCF_054177405.1 Leptonychotes weddellii | reverse complement strand
AGTCTGGCCAGGGGTTTATCGATCTTGTTAATTCTTTCAAAGAACCAGCTCCTAGTTTCGTTGATCTGTTCTACTGTTCTTTTAGTTTCTATTTCATTGATTTCTGCTCTGATCTTTATTATTTCTCTTCTCCTGCTGGGTTTAGGCTTTATTTGCTGTTCTTTCTCCAGCTCCTTTAGGTGTAGGGTTAGGTTGTGTATTTGAGACCTTTCTTGTTTCT
>NW_027938504.1:0-220 GCF_054177405.1 Leptonychotes weddellii | reverse complement strand
AATAAATAAATAAAATCTTTAAAAAAAAAAAAAAAAACCTCTTCTTTCCATGTGTATTATCAATACCTTTAGATTAGCCCTTATCATTCTTTTTTTTTTTTTGCAATGGACTCAATAGTAATCGCCCAACTCTAGTGACATCTTTCCCCACCTATATCCATTCTTCACAATGCCTCCGGAATGAATTTTTTAAAATACAGATTCATTTTATAGATATGTT
>NW_027938503.1:0-220 GCF_054177405.1 Leptonychotes weddellii | reverse complement strand
GTACCTAGTGGGTTGAGACCGGGGATGCTGCTCAACCTCCTTTAGCAGCCCCCTAACGACAAGGACTTGTCCACCCTGAAATGTTACAGTGCCAAGATTGCGAAGCCCTTTAGAGCATTTTTTTTTTGTAAAGATTTTATTGATTTATTTGACAGAGAGAGACACAGCGAGAGAGGGAACACAAGCAGGGGGAGTGGGAAAGGGAGAAGCAGGCTTCCCG
>NW_027938502.1:0-220 GCF_054177405.1 Leptonychotes weddellii | reverse complement strand
GGTTAGCCTGGTGATGGGTATTGAGGAGGGCACATTCTGCATGGAGCACTGGGTGTTATGCACAAACAATGAATCATGGAACACTACATCTAAAACTAATGATGTAATGTATGGGGATTAACATAAGAATAAAAAAAAAAGTGAAGAAGAAGCTTAGATTCTTGCCTTTCCTGAAAAAAAAAAAATTTTCACATATTTTTATTGATGTCATCCCTGGTAG
>NW_027938501.1:0-220 GCF_054177405.1 Leptonychotes weddellii | reverse complement strand
TCAGCACCTTCATCCATAGGCCCATTCTGGGAGATACAAGCAGCTAACTTAAAGCTTTTCCTTTGGGGAGCCTACATCCCCTAAAAAGACTGCCCCCTCAGAAAAGACAAACTTGTGTCCAAACTTCTAGAAATGTTAAATGGGCCCCTTGAACTTGAACATATTATGTGATGTCCTATGCATCACTGGCCTCTAGTGTTGTGGGGTTTCATTCAAGTCT
>NW_027938500.1:0-220 GCF_054177405.1 Leptonychotes weddellii | reverse complement strand
AAATCCCCGCCTCTGCAGAGTCTCCATGATCCTACTAGAATGAGTCCCACCCCTACAGGCCCAACCTGGACTGCCCGTCCCCCCCGCATCCAAGTCCATTTCCTCACCCCTTGCATCTACTAGTGACACTGTGCACAGACCCTTACCCATTTGTCTCCCCTCATCCAGAATCTCCATCTCCTTGTTCCATTCATACCTCTCTACTGAACACAGATTTTTT
>NW_027938499.1:0-220 GCF_054177405.1 Leptonychotes weddellii | reverse complement strand
GGGTATCTGCTGTTATTTTCCTCCCAAATAATGAAGCAGTTGTTCTCTTACCATTTATTTATTTTCTTCCGCTGGTTTGAATACTAAAAGGTAACATTTCAGAAGTCCTAGTAACACATGGGTCTGTCTATTGCTGGACTCTGTATGCTACTTCAAATAAATATTAGGCTGCCTTATTCCTCATTGTGAAATTGACATAATGCCTCATCTCTCTTCCTAT
>NW_027938498.1:0-220 GCF_054177405.1 Leptonychotes weddellii | reverse complement strand
CCAAATTAACGTTCCCTTAGCTTTTTTCAATGTCTAAGTGAATTATGGAAATTTAACAAAGAAAGAAATTGGTTAAATAGTCACATTAAAATGTGCATTTTAAGCCTTTTTGGGTAAACATATTTTACATATCTTAGCATTCAGAAAATAATCCACTAGAATGGTTTTAATAGGATAGGTTTTTTTGTCCATTGACGCATACAATTTCCCAAACTTAATT
>NW_027938497.1:0-1284 GCF_054177405.1 Leptonychotes weddellii | reverse complement strand
AACTGGTCGGATATGAAGCTGCTTCAAAGGAGAAGGCAGGCAACTGGTGTGTATACAGCCGAAGAAGCAAAGGGGAGGAAGGGACAGCTCTTGGGGTGAGATTCCTAAATTAGACACAAAATTGGCTGAGGTTCTGACCCTAGCAGAGGTCCTTTGTATTTTTATAGGACTTACATTGCCATTGGAGAAAAAATTTTTTGCACCTCTGCCCTATAACAAGGCTTGCAGCTTAGTTTTCTCTAAGTTAACTTCTGCACTGAAAAGAGTAGTAAAATGCCCTAATTGTAAAGTGTAAGTCAAAGTTAGGAGAGTCCAGAGACCCTTGATGGGCTTGTCTGATGGTGCCCTTACCATGACACTGAAGCCCACAGTCATCCTGCCTGATTTTCTTGCAAGTTCTGGTTCTAACGGGTACAGTCCAGTGGTGCATATTTTATTTTATTATTTTATTATTTTATTTTAATTAATCAATTAATTTCAAGAGAAAGTATTTTAGTATTTAATGTCTTAGTATTAACCAACACCTATTGATTCAAGAGTTAAAATGTTCCATCAAATGTCCGCACTTGAATTATTAAAATTTAGAATTATAATAAAATCCTAAATATGTTGCCATTATGTAATTAGATAAATTACAACAACATCAACAGTCACTAGTAGTATGCCAAAATCATGGCATAAGTTTATAAATATATCAAGATTTCTTTTAGTTTTGTTATCCTCTCAATGTTCATTTACTTGTCATTTTCATCAGAGATCATTCTTACTGATTTTGTATGCTACTGAATACAACTTCCCCTAATTATTTCTGTTTTACTAAAATGAAAATTAAAAGAACTTTTTTGGAAACAAAATTAAGTCAAATTAATTCAAGAGCTGCTGAAATTTCACCTGAAATTTTAAACAGCTCCAAAGCCGCAAAAGGAGACGATAAACACAGTAGCTTTAATATAGATGTCATGCAATAAAAATGGAAAGATCTATTTTGGGAAAGTTAACAGAAATAGAAAAATCGATTAAAATTATGTTCACTACAAGTCTTATCATTAGCATTTTTATTTAGTACAATATATGCTAGTATATTCTAACAATATGCCCTTTCTTATCATGGGGAGTCCTTTATACAACTAAAATCCATGGCCAACATTTTATATGACAAAAGAAAAATAAACTAAACCTGTAAATTCTCAGAAAAGGAGCAAGGATATAGGAAAATAATGTGTTTTATATAAATTACAAAAGACAGTTACATAAATTACATAATCCATTACCTTCCTCTGACTC
>NW_027938496.1:0-220 GCF_054177405.1 Leptonychotes weddellii | reverse complement strand
TCCTCTTATAGCTGGGCCACCGTTTTAATTATATTGAGTTAATCTTTGGTTTGTCAGGCTACCACCCCTTTTCTCATCTTATCAGTATTTGGGTAGAGAGGGTGTTGTATTGCAGTTTTAAGTATGTTTGTTCACTATTTAATTCAAATTGGAATGTGTTTTGAAATACAGTCACTGCAAGAATGCTTAGGAATAAGCTAATTTTCTAGGGGATTTGTCT
>NW_027938495.1:0-220 GCF_054177405.1 Leptonychotes weddellii | reverse complement strand
GTAACCACAAACTTCTTAGTCTTTGTACCTCTTCCAGGGAGCTGGCTCCTTTGCTGGCCCTCAGGCCTTCTGGGGCCAGTCAATTATGAAATAAGATCATACATTCTCAGTGCTAAGAATACCCAAGGGCCCTGTGTGGGGGGTCAGGGGAGGGATGATGATTAAATAAATGCACCCTTGGATGAGTTCCCATTGTAAATGGGTCCTGAAGTTTAATGGG
>NW_027938494.1:0-220 GCF_054177405.1 Leptonychotes weddellii | reverse complement strand
TCAGAGAGTTGTTGCTATTCCTTTCTTCGATCTCCTGTTGAGTTTGTAGGTGTTCAGAATGGTTTGATCCCTATCCAGCTGAATTCCTGAGAGGAGACGAAATCCAGGTCTCCTACTCCTCCGCCATCTTGCTCCGCCCCCCTCACCTCTGGGATATCTTAAGACAGGTTGGAGGGGTTGATTCTGGTTTGTATTTTGGATGATTTCAGCCAAACCTGGC
>NW_027938493.1:0-220 GCF_054177405.1 Leptonychotes weddellii | reverse complement strand
TCGGCATGCATTCCAGGATACGGCTTCTGGGAAGAGTGAGAGGACCCAGTGCAGGTGTTGATGTGGTAATTTACTTTTAGAAGATTTCCCTTCCCAAAAGGGAAGTGTTAGTAAAGTCATTTCAGTCTGAGAAGTTGAGAAGGAAACGTTTGGTTCATTGTCAAGCGGCCATTCTTGTGCAGAAAAGCACCCAGTCTGCGTATCTCGGCCCCAGACACTG
>NW_027938492.1:0-220 GCF_054177405.1 Leptonychotes weddellii | reverse complement strand
GTTGTAGGTGGAAATTCATATAAAGAACTTAGGTTGCAAGTTTCCTCTGTGTGAAGTAAATAGGTTCAAAGTTACTTCCTTTTTCTCACAGTTTTGAAATCAGGACATTGCTAGGGAATTATGCATACGTTAATGGTATTGGAGTAAAATGGTTTGCTTTTAGAAATACTAAGAAAAGGGGCGCCTGGGTGGCTCAGTCCTTAAGCGTCTGCCTTCGGCT
>NW_027938491.1:0-220 GCF_054177405.1 Leptonychotes weddellii | reverse complement strand
GCTGGGTTGGTGCCTCCTTCTCCACTTCTACCCCTGCCCCCAGTTCCTGTGCCTCCCCACATGACTGCTCACTATGCAATTATCACATTTGCCCATGGGCTTACCCCATCGGCCACATGAGCTACAGGAGGGCAGAAACAGGGGTCATCTTTTCTCTACTGAACCCTTAGCTCCTGGCACTGTGCCTGCAGAGAAGAGTCGCTGAACGAAGATATGTATT
>NW_027938490.1:0-220 GCF_054177405.1 Leptonychotes weddellii | reverse complement strand
GCGTTTCCCAAAATTCATGTATTGAGATCCTAACCTTTATTACTTCAGAGCATGATGGTATTTGGAGACAGAACCTTTAATTTAATTCAAATTAAGTTCAAATAAGATCATATAAGTGGCACTAATCCAATATTACTGATGTCCTTATAAGAATAGGAGATTAGCAGAGAAAGACATGTATCATATGACCTCACTGATACGAGGAAATTTTAATCTCAGG
>NW_027938489.1:0-220 GCF_054177405.1 Leptonychotes weddellii | reverse complement strand
GCCCAGCAGCATCTTCCTCACCTAGAAGCGTCCTGAAAATGCAGAATGTCAGGTCCCATCCAGGTCCTACTGGGGGCCCCACACTTTAGCCGGACCCCCAGGTGGCTCGTGGGGGCCCTGGAGGCGGAAACATTGTCTCACAGCCCGGAGTGGGCCGCCAGGTGCGCGGCCAGGAGCCCATACGGGCTGGGCACTGACGCAGGTGCTTAAGTGTTAGACT
>NW_027938488.1:0-220 GCF_054177405.1 Leptonychotes weddellii | reverse complement strand
TTCTAGCAAATCCATTAAGATGGCTGCTAGAGGATGATTTCTGGTGCCTCTGCCAAGTCTTCCAGGGAGGAGAGCCTACTTTAGGGCGCGAGGAAGGAGTTTCACTGGGCTGGTGCAGGGAGCAGTGTGAGGATCGGCAGTTTGGGAAGTTTGTGAGAACCAAGGCCCCACAGGCGTCCACCTGGGCCTGAAGGGCTACGCTTTAGTTCTCCCACCGGCC
>NW_027938487.1:0-220 GCF_054177405.1 Leptonychotes weddellii | reverse complement strand
TGTGTCCGAATATATACACACTTAAGTTTTCTATTTTCCATTCATCATTTTTTGGCAGAGTTTCATCAATATTCTCCAGACTTTACAAAGGATTCTTTGGGGTGCCTGGCTGGCTCGGTCAGAGGAGCGTGTGACCTTTGATCTTGGTGTTGTGAGTTCGAGCCCCACACTGGGTGTAGAGATTATAAAAAAAAATAAACAAACTTAAAAAAAAAAAACC
>NW_027938486.1:0-1284 GCF_054177405.1 Leptonychotes weddellii | reverse complement strand
GACTGCCTTCAGCTCAGGTCGTGATCCTGGAGTCCTGGGATCGAGTCCCACATTGGGCTCCCAGCTCAGCGGCGAGCCTGCTGCTCCCTCTGACCTTCTCCCCTCTCATGCTGTTTCTCTCTCGCGCTCTCTAATACATAAATAAATAAAATCTTAAAAAAAAAAAAAGAGTAGGGCCTTTGGGATGGCAGAGTAGAAGCCATGTTGTGGTGGCTAGAGGAGTAAATGCAAGAAGCGAGGAAGGAGAGAAAAGAACCACAGCAATTCTCTCAAAAAAGATGGTGGTGAACCCAAGAGCAAGAAAGCCCATGGGCACCTGGGGAGGCAGCATATCTTGAGGTGGCGGGGGCGCTTATTTGTTTTTATAGGATCAGAGGAGAGAGCCGAGGTGGAGAGGGTGGCTGAAGAGAAAGAAGAGGGATGATGGCAGAGCCAGAGTTCTGAAGGGACGGGAGAGGAAGAGACCTGAGCACAAGTGGAGGGCTAGTGGCAAAGGGGTGGACTGTTAGAGCTGCATCCTCGACACCATCTGTGGGGAGGGCTTGAAGTCAAGACATGCCTTCCTGAACTGGAAGGGCAGGCTGCTAGAGAGGGGGCCCAAACTGCAGAAACCCACCGTGTCTCTGAAAATCTCACTTCAGGGTGTGTCTGCTTCCGCGGCCAGCTTGGCATGTACCCGTTGCCTTGTACGCCTGTTGAGACGCGTGCCTCACTTCTGGAAAGCTTTGTGAGAAATCATGAATTTCAGGAGAGTTTTTTTGATGGCTGGCTTAATTGTTTCTTTTGTAAACTTAATGAGACCTTAGTTGTTTAAAAGTCTCTAAACTTCAAAAGGTGCTGGGGATTTTCATTCTTTTATTCTCTGTGGCTCATTACTGTTTGAGTAATGTCTGCTTGTTCACCCAACTGGCTCCAGCTTTCTGGAGTCAGGGCCAAAGCCTTTCAGTACTGAACAATATCTAGGGTGGTCAGAGATGGCTTGTGTAGAGGATGGCTCTGTGTAGAAATCACGCACTGTTTTTATGAATCCCATGCACGTTCAAACTATTTTGCAGGGCAGAGTGACAGAAGTGACTGGCACAGGATGGGATGTGTAGGATTGTCTTGTGTCACATCAACTCTGTAGTTTGCGAAGCTAAGTTTCAGTGTCAGCCCTTGGCCGTGGACTCTCTTGGAGGAGGAAAGACCAAAGAGAAGCCAAAGAACAGACTGGGACAGGCTGGGCTCTCCTCTTTTCCAGTCCCAGCTCAGCCCCCTCTTCCGGTCTCTTTAGTTCCCACATCT
>NW_027938485.1:0-220 GCF_054177405.1 Leptonychotes weddellii | reverse complement strand
GCATGGAGCACTGGGTGTTGTGCACGAACAATGAATCATGGAACACTTCATCTAAAACTAATGAGGTAATGTATGGGGATTAACATAAGAATAAAAAAAATAAATTAAAGTAAATAAATAAATAAATATGACTCAGTTCTGGGTCCTCTTCTTGGTTTTATTTTTGGGGGGGGCGGGGAGGGAGGATGATCCATTTTCTTCTTTAAAAGCTGTAGTTATC
>NW_027938484.1:0-220 GCF_054177405.1 Leptonychotes weddellii | reverse complement strand
TTCTATTTTTAAATTTTGAGGAAACTCCATACTGTTTTCTACAGTGGCTACACCAGTTTGCATTCCCACTGATAGTGCAAAAGGGTTCTCCTTTGTCCACATTCTCACCAACACCTGTTGTTTCTTGTGTTGTTGATTTTAGCCCATTCTGACAGGTGTGAGGTGATATCTCACTGTAGTTTAAATTTGTATTTCCCTGATGATCAGTGTTGTTGAGCAT
>NW_027938483.1:0-220 GCF_054177405.1 Leptonychotes weddellii | reverse complement strand
GATTAACATAAGAATAAAAAAAAAATAAAATAAATAAAAAAAAAAAGCTTACTATATTCCAAACAGTGTGTAAGACCCTAAGGATTCCAAGATGATTAGCCATGCTTCTAACCCCAGGAGCTTCACATTTCAGTAAAATGCCAGCTTTAAGTTTTTTCCTGGCTAAAACTGTTATTAAACATGAAGTCTTATTTTGGGTACAATCTAAATGTGTTTTGTG
>NW_027938482.1:0-220 GCF_054177405.1 Leptonychotes weddellii | reverse complement strand
TAAAGATGTTCTGGAAATTGCCCATTCATCAATTAGATATTTATCGAACACTTCACTTAAATATTGGAATAATATAAAAGTAAATGGTACCCAACTATGCCCATGAGAAGATCGCTGATGGGTTTGGGAAGAAGCACTCGATTTAACGGGTCTTCAAAGGAGAGACGTACTAAGTGCCGTGAGAACCCGCGGGCCGGAATGGTGAAACCCCCTGGCAGAG
>NW_027938481.1:0-220 GCF_054177405.1 Leptonychotes weddellii | reverse complement strand
TCTAGTGGAACTAAGAAAGGTTAACTCCACTGGCACTAACCTGTATGGGTTTCTTTCTTTCATTTTTTATCTATCAAGGGATTTTATAGTCACTTCAGCTAACTGTCACTATTTTCTGGCTATCATTCTTTAATGTATTAATTTCGAATGTAAAAAAAGTCACTAGATTCGAAGCTAAGGTCTTTAACTTGAAATGGAGCAATTTTGTCCTCTCTCAGGT
>NW_027938480.1:0-220 GCF_054177405.1 Leptonychotes weddellii | reverse complement strand
TCTATTCATGTCTTCTGCCCGTTTCTTAACTTGGTTGTTTTTTGGGTGTTAAGTTTGATAAGGTCTTTGTAGATTTTGGTTACTAATCCTTTATTCGAGATGTTTTTTGCAAATATGTTCTTCTATTCATAGGCTGCCTTTTAGTTTTGTTGGTTGTTTCCTTCACTCTGCAGAAGCTTTTTATCTTGATGAAGTCCCAATAGTTCATTTTTGCTATTGT
>NW_027938479.1:0-220 GCF_054177405.1 Leptonychotes weddellii | reverse complement strand
CCCACACGCTGCCAGGAGACTGGGGACCTGCCCAGGGAAGGCAGCCCAAGGCCACACGGCCACTGTGTGGGAACCCCGCCTGGGACTCTGGGGGCCTGGCCAGTCACACAGGGCCCCACGCTCAGAAAGGCCAGAGCTTGGTTTCAGGCTGTGCTGTCACCATCTTTAAAGCTAACCATTTTGGGGGCACCTGGGTGGCTCAGTCGTTAAGCATCTGCCT
>NW_027938478.1:0-220 GCF_054177405.1 Leptonychotes weddellii | reverse complement strand
TGTGTCCGAATATATACACATTTAAGTTTTCTATTTTCCATTCATCATTTTTTGGCAGAGTTTCATCAATATTCTCCAGACTTTACAAAGGATTCTTTGGGGTGCCTGGCTGGCTCGGTCAGAGGAGCGTGTGACCTTTGATCTTGGTGTTGTGAGTTCGAGCCCCACACTGGGTGTAGAGATTATAAAAAAAAATAAACAAACTTAAAAAAAAAAAACC
>NW_027938477.1:0-220 GCF_054177405.1 Leptonychotes weddellii | reverse complement strand
ATGTATCAACTACCAAAACTGAACCAGGATGAAATAGAAAACCTGAACAGACCTATAACCACTAAGGAAATTGAAGCAGTCATCAAAAATCTCCCAAAAAACAAAAGCCCAGGGCCAGATGGCTTCCCAGGGGAATTCTACCAAACATTTCAAGAAGAATTAATACCTATTCTTCTGAAACTGTTCCAAAAAATAGAAACGGAAGGAAAACTTCCAAACT
>NW_027938476.1:0-220 GCF_054177405.1 Leptonychotes weddellii | reverse complement strand
TAATAATTTACCTTGTCTTCCTTTTTGTTTTCCTACCATTATTTTCCTTTGGCTCCAATTTTCCTCACTTTTAAAACACCCTGTTATTGTGTACATATTTTGCTAGGCTGCTTTAAACAAAATGAGATATGAATTTTAAAATATTCTAAGAAACCAGAGAATCCACACAATAGGAAATAAATCTAGTTTAAAAAAAAAAAGGTACCAAAAGAATATAAAC
>NW_027938475.1:0-1284 GCF_054177405.1 Leptonychotes weddellii | reverse complement strand
ATGTGACTTGCTTCTTTGGGGGGATTCATTTCTGTACTATTCTACCTTTAAAAAGCCGCTGGCCTCAATTAAAAGGTAAAATTTCACCATGGAAGTTCTACCTCTGAGCTAGCCATCATGGGCACTTTCTGCTCTTTCTTCCAACTCTAATCCCAGTTTGGTGTTGCTTCTGTTCAGGGAGATGTTTCTTGCAACCTGATGCAGTATTTTATCACTGTTCGTATCTCTACATGGCTTTGCTAGTATTTGAAATTGGTATGTTAATTCTGGTTGCATACATAGTGCTCCCCCCCATTTTCATCAGATCCTTTTCCGCTTTGTGGGGAGTGGGGAGCGGGACTACATGGTCTGGTATTGCTAGCTGCTGGGTGGACACAGGGAACCAGGCTCTAGCCCCTGTGATTTATGCTCGCTCTCTGGGCCAGTGTCTGTTTGTGAGAGCGGCTGGAGGGCAGGGTGGGCACGCGCTCTCAGCGCTTCTCAAACGGCGGGGCCACGTGCAGTCTCCTCTTCATACGAGGCTACATGTACGTGGATTTTGTCCACATCTAAGTGACACTAGCTCACTTCTGACCCTCACTACCTGGAGTTCACGCAGACCCCACAGGTGAGGGCTCAGGCCCACAGGACCATCCCCCACCTCAGATGCCAGTCCCAAGTCCAGGCTGTCCCATGTGCTTTGACCAAGCAGCTATAAATCAGGGGTTCCCACCACCCCCTCTGGCTCAGGGACGTGCTAGAGCAGCTCACAGAACTCTGGGACACAGTTTACTTACTAGATGACCTGTTTATCACAGGGGGTACGCCTCAGGAACACCAGAGGGAGGAGATGCACGGGACCGGGGATGGGGGTGTGCACAGAGCTTCCGTGCCCCTCCAGGGGCACCAGCCTCCAGGCACCTCCATGTGCTCGCCACCCGGAAGCTCTCTGAACTGCCACTGCGGGGTTGGTTGGTTGGCTGGTTGGTTTATTTAGAGAGAGAGAGAGAGCAGGAGTAGGAGTCTTAAGCAGACTCCAGGCTGAGCCTGGAGCCCGATGCAGGATTTGATCTCACAACCCTGAGATCATGATCTGAGCTGAAACCAAGAGTCGGAGACTTCACTGACTGAAATACCCCCCATTCTGGGTTTTTTTCTGGGGGTTCCAGCCCCATGGCATGATTAACTGAATCACTGGCATTGGTAACTGATTCAATTTCGATCACCCACCCCAATCCCCAACCCTGGAGTGGGAGTTGGGGCTAGAAGTTCCAGGCTTCTGATCAAGGTTTGGTCTTTCTGGTG
>NW_027938474.1:0-220 GCF_054177405.1 Leptonychotes weddellii | reverse complement strand
TCTATTCATGTCTTCTGCCCATTTCTTAACTTGGTTGTTTTTTGGGTGTTAAGTTTGATAAGGTCTTTGTAGATTTTGGTTACTAATCCTTTATTCGAGATGTTTTTTGCAAATATGTTCTTCTATTCATAGGCTGCCTTTTAGTTTTGTTGGTTGTTTCCTTCACTCTGCAGAAGCTTTTTATCTTGATGAAGTCCCAATAGTTCATTTTTGCTATTGT
>NW_027938473.1:0-220 GCF_054177405.1 Leptonychotes weddellii | reverse complement strand
CTCAAATAAATAAAATCTTAAAAAAAAAAAAAAAAAGGATGTGACATGGAGGATTGGGGAGATGATCAGTGCTTGAAATAAGTCATCAGCATTGGGAAAAGAGACTTATATGGGGTATAAGGAATAAAACTTGTTGAATGGAAGCAATAAGGGAGAAAAAGGAAGTTAAGGTAATTATAATTTTCTGGCTTTCTCCTTGTGTCTTTAGCCATTTTTTTTT
>NW_027938472.1:0-220 GCF_054177405.1 Leptonychotes weddellii | reverse complement strand
GCAGGCTGGGTTTGGGGCTTGGGGGCCAGAAGCGGAGGCTGCTCTTGCCGGCACCACGGTGTGCCGGGCCCTGTGCCGGACACCTCAGCACACGGCCCCGCCGCGCCCTCTCAGCACGCAGGAGACAGAGCCTGGGCGCAAGCCCCTTTGCAGAGGACGGAGCCGTCCCCACCCAGGTGCCTTGGCCCCCAGCTCCCCCTGGTTCTGCCCAGAGCATAAG
>NW_027938471.1:0-220 GCF_054177405.1 Leptonychotes weddellii | reverse complement strand
TTCAAGAGCGAAGGAGAAGTACTTTCTTAAACACTGGGGGAATTTGTCACCAGCAGAACTGCCTGGCAAAATGTTAAAGAAGTTCTCTAGAGAGAGAGAGAGAAAGAAATATATATATATTTGAGAAATTATATATATGTATATAATTTCACACATATATATATGTGTGAGAAATTCAGACCTACATAAGAAAAGAAGTACATCAGAAAAGGAATAAAGT
>NW_027938470.1:0-220 GCF_054177405.1 Leptonychotes weddellii | reverse complement strand
GGCCAGGTGAGCACGGAGTGTGGCTGGAGACCGGGAAGACGGGAGTGACTGACTGCTTTTCTCTGGGGGCTCACTGAGGAGTGGGGCCCCAAGTTCTCAGCTCCTCTGGGGTGGAGATTGGGAGGCTGCCGTTTTCACTCTCGTCCTCCAAAGCTGTATGGAAAGCTTGCAGGGAACAAAAGCTCCCGAGAGCAAACCCAAGCAGATTACTTAGCCCGGC
>NW_027938469.1:0-220 GCF_054177405.1 Leptonychotes weddellii | reverse complement strand
CCCAAAGACACACAGAGTGTGGGGGGTAGAGGAGGAAGAGAGAGAGAGAGAGATGGGCCACCATTATTGCTGAGCATATAAATTTTGCCTCAAAAGACCCAGGAAGGCAATAGCTGAGAGTTTCACTTGAACACCAAGTCACTCGTGCTGAACATATGGGATATCTCCCCCTAATCTCATTATACTTTAAAAAAAAAAAAATCTTGTTATACTTCAAATT
>NW_027938468.1:0-220 GCF_054177405.1 Leptonychotes weddellii | reverse complement strand
TTTTTAAAGAATTTTCTTTTCTTTTTTTTTTTTAAAGATTTTATTTATTTATTTGACAGAGAGAGAGATAGCGAGAGAGGGAACACAAGCAGGGGGAGTGGGAGAGGGAGAAGCAGGCTTCCTGCTGAGCAGGAAGCCCGATGCGGGGCTCGATCCCAGGACCCTGGGATCATGACCTGAGCCGAAGGCAGACGCTTAACGACTGAGCCACCCAGGTGCC
>NW_027938467.1:0-220 GCF_054177405.1 Leptonychotes weddellii | reverse complement strand
GTTAGCCTGGTGGTGGGTATTGAGGAGGGCACATTCTGCATGGAGCACTGGGTGTATGCACAAACAATGAATCATGGAACACTTCATCTAAAACTAATGATGTAATGTATGGGGATTAACATAAGAATAAAAAAAAAGAGAAAACTTAACTGATATTGCAAAAAGAATTAAGAAGAAATATCAGACAGAATTGAGGGAGGATGGAAGGAAGGAGGGTTAT
>NW_027938466.1:0-220 GCF_054177405.1 Leptonychotes weddellii | reverse complement strand
TCCTTAATAATTACACTGCAAGTTTCACATTAGGTTGAGTGACTGTAGATGACCTTGGACTTCAACATAGTTGCTTACATAAGTTTTTTTTTTTTTATATTTTATTTTGAAGTAACTATAGATTCACATGCAGTTATATGAAATGATAGAGAGGATGCAGTACACCTGTTACTCTGTTTCCCCAGTGGTCATCTCATGCACAGCTACAGTGCAATACCAC
>NW_027938465.1:0-220 GCF_054177405.1 Leptonychotes weddellii | reverse complement strand
CAGGTAAGGGTCCTGGGGCAGGCTGTGTGGGGTCCCAAGCTGAGCCCTGCTGGGCACCCCACCCAGGGCGGCCTCCGCCGAGACGGGCAACACTCTGCCCCTCAGGGCCCCAGTGTGCATGTGCCCTTCCCTGCTTGGCGGCCAGCCTGGAGGACGGAGACCTCCACATCTGGTGGGCAGGCGGGCGGGCAGACGGGGGCGAGCTCTGCACAGCCAGGCT
>NW_027938464.1:0-1284 GCF_054177405.1 Leptonychotes weddellii | reverse complement strand
AGCCATGGCTTATGGTTGTTTACATTAAAAAACAAAAAAAACAAAAAACTTAATGTATCTTCAACTACTGGAGGAGAGGAGATATAGTGGTGGAGTATTAAGGGGACTCTGAGCTTGCCTTGTCCCTTGAACACAGCTAGATCAACATCCAACTATTTTGAACAACTAGGAATATAATTTGAGGACTAAGAAAACAACCTGCACAGTTGGAGGAAGAGAACGTGGCAGATGGGAGGTTTGGAGCCATGAATTCAGGAAGAGGAAAGCTGCAGGGACACAAAGGGGAGGGAACCCTTTTCACAGAGCAATGTCAGGGAGAGGGAGAGAGCAGGAAAAGACTGTAGTGGATAGGGATTGCACAATAAGCCATGCTGAGGAGATCCTCTGGGTCACACTGGGAGAGATTGCTCCCCTTCCTGGAGTACATTTGGAAGAGTGTTTTTTGCTTCTCTAAGGACAAAAGGCCAGCTGGGAGCATTGAGCAGCACTCAACAGCAGGGACAGAGGTGTGTGCAGAGGGTAAATAATCCTGTAGCAGGTTTTTGCTGTGAGCCACAGTAGGCTTAAACCACCATATGCATGCTGAGAGGTTGCTTTTCTGGGACAGAACTGAACAGAGAGTAGAGACATGGGCTAACTGCAGATAATCTGGCCGCTGCTTTTTACTATCTGCCACAAGAGATTCAGGCCTTTGTGTGACTGCTTTTCTGGGACAGAATGGAGTAGGGGACTGAGTTGCACACAGAAGGCAGATAACCTTGTTGCAGCTTTTCGCTGTACATCACAATAAACTCTATCCTCCATGTGCACACTGTGCCATTGCTTTTCTGGGATAGGACAGTGCTGGGTGCACCAGGAGGCTCTTCTCTGGGGGAGGGGAGTGGGTCTTCACCTTTCAGGCCCTTTAAAATTTGGAGTTTTGAATCCCAGCCATGAGCCAGAGATGAAATACTGGAGATCTGTGGCGCTGGGGGTGCTGATGGCCCAGGAACAGACAGGTTAAGCACAGGGAACCGACAAACCCTGGGACACAGGAGATTGTTTGCTTTTCCAAGTGGGCCTCCTGAACAGCAGTGGCCAGGAGTTTGCCATCCGAGGAACCAGAGGGTGGGGTGACACCATATTCCTCCTTCACCACCCCTCCCTTCCCCCGCCCACCAGCAGTTTCTACACAGCACCATCAGCAGAGGATGGAGTCCTCTACACTAAACCCCTCCTCCCTGCACCTGGCAGGGGCATCTTTACAGGGGCAAGTGTGCTTGTGAGCCAGCTCAGCAGGCCTCT
>NW_027938463.1:0-220 GCF_054177405.1 Leptonychotes weddellii | reverse complement strand
TGAGAGAGTTGTTGCTCTTCTTTTCTTCGATCTCCTGTTGAGTTTGTAGGTGTTCAGAATGGTTTGATCCCTATCCAGCTGAATTCCTGAGAGGAGACGAAATCCAGGTCTCCTACTCCTCCGCCATCTTGCTCCGCCCCCCTCACCTCTGGGATATCTTAAGACAGGTTGGAGGGGTTGATTCTGGTTTGTATTTTGGATGATTTCAGCCAAACCTGGC
>NW_027938462.1:0-220 GCF_054177405.1 Leptonychotes weddellii | reverse complement strand
GAGTATTTTTCATATGAAAGATTTGTTAGAGGAGGGTCTGAGTGTCCTTCCACTGGCTGTTTTTTAAGTAACTTATTTAAAATAATCAGTATAATCAGACACATTTTGGGGTGACCTGCCATTGGCCCCTACAGGGAAATAAGAGAGAGGGGATGTAAAGCACATAAGTGAAAAATTAAAAATTGGTGAGTCTGGGCAAAGAGTATGCACTAATTTTGTC
>NW_027938461.1:0-220 GCF_054177405.1 Leptonychotes weddellii | reverse complement strand
GTTGTAGGTGGAAATTCATACAAAGAACTTAGGTTGCAAGTTTCCTCTGTGTGAAGTAAATAGGTTCAAAGTTACTTCCTTTTTCTCACAGTTTTGAAATCAGGACATTGCTAGGGAATTATGCATACGTTAATGGTATTGGAGTAAAATGGTTTGCTTTTAGAAATACTAAGAAAAGGGGCGCCTGGGTGGCTCAGTCCTTAAGCGTCTGCCTTCGGCT
>NW_027938460.1:0-220 GCF_054177405.1 Leptonychotes weddellii | reverse complement strand
CCACAATACAAAGACATAATTTGTAACTTAAAATTGTATTCCTTTTCTTGTCTCATTGAACCTACCATAATACAAAGACATAACAATAATTAAGATACAACCAATAAAAACTGCAGGCTAATTTCACTAAGAAATAGTGATGCAAAATTTTGAATTAAAAATTGGCAAAATGGGGCGCCTGCGTGGCTCAGTTGGTTAAGCGACTTCCTTAGTCTCAGGT
>NW_027938459.1:0-220 GCF_054177405.1 Leptonychotes weddellii | reverse complement strand
TGATTTTAATTTGTGTATTGGGATGAAACTTTCTGCGTACTCTGTCATTATATGTGGCTTTCTTTTCTTTCTTTTTCTTTTTTTTTTTAAAGATTTTATTTATTATTTATTTGACAGAGAGAGAGACAGCGAGAGAGGGAACACAAACAGGGGGAGTGGGAGAGGGAGAAGCAGGCTTCCCGCCGAGCAGGGAGCCCGATGCGGGGCTCGATCCCAGGAC
>NW_027938458.1:0-220 GCF_054177405.1 Leptonychotes weddellii | reverse complement strand
TTGAGGCTGCACTGTCAACCTTTTTTGTATTGTATCTCAAATTTATCTGGAAATTTTAGTACTTAGAAGAAAGTCAGTAGGTTTACTTCCATTCCAGACATAGAAAGTCATGAGAGACAGCTGCTCTCACACAAAGAATCAAAACAAGTCACTTAAGCCATACCAAAGAGCTGAACCCCCATACATGTGCACAAACACAAACACACACACTCACCAAAAG
>NW_027938457.1:0-220 GCF_054177405.1 Leptonychotes weddellii | reverse complement strand
GGCATCTCAGACATATATAGCTCAAATTCCTTATCAGGCTCTTCTATCAGTGATTTTCCTTGGGAGTAGCATCAAAGTCTGAGTTTTTTGTTCACACCTGGCATTAGATTTTATCATGTAACTTTGCATTTTGGTCATCAGACTAATTTTTGAATGGGATTTCTTTTTGTTAGCTTTCCTTGTTGTTTTCTAACTCTTGCCCTGTGGTAGGCAGAATTTC
>NW_027938456.1:0-220 GCF_054177405.1 Leptonychotes weddellii | reverse complement strand
CCTGCTTGTGTTCCCTCTCTCGCTGTCTCTCTGTGAAATAATTAAATAAAAATCCTAAAAAAAAAAAAAAAGAATTAGGAAATGTCAAATTCAAATACTGGTCCAAATGACTCCAACAAAATGTTTTGTCCACTAAAGCCAGTCAAACAAAGGCTGGCTTTATGAACAATCAAATCCCTGGTTTAAAGGACTCCTTGAGATTGAATGTTTCACACTGGTG
>NW_027938455.1:0-220 GCF_054177405.1 Leptonychotes weddellii | reverse complement strand
CTGAAATCAGAAATATTAAGCAGGATAAAAGTTACATATGACATTTATTTCTATTCCTTCTTTCAAGTTTCCAGATTTTTTGGTGTGAATTTTTCAGATGGGGGAGTATGACTTTACTTTGACTAGTTGCTGAGTTGGCTTTCTCTCAATGACCTTTATTTTAATGTTCAATAGACAATGGAAGAAAAGATTTGAAAGTGGAACACTATAGGAGTTTGGT
>NW_027938454.1:0-220 GCF_054177405.1 Leptonychotes weddellii | reverse complement strand
CCCAAAGACACACAGAGTGTGGGGGGTAGAGGAGGAAGAGAGAGAGAGAGAGATGGGCCACCATTATTGCTGAGCATATAAATTTTGCCTCAAAAGACCCAGGAAGGCAATAGCTGAGAGTTTCACTTGAACACCAAGTCACTCGTGCTGAACATATGGGATATCTCCCCCTAATCTCATTATACTTTAAAAAAAAAAATCTTGTTATACTTCAAATTGG
>NW_027938453.1:0-1284 GCF_054177405.1 Leptonychotes weddellii | reverse complement strand
AACTGGTCGGATATGAAGCTGCTTCAAAGGAGAAGGCAGGCAACTGGTGTGTATACAGCCGAAGAAGCAAAGGGGAGGAAGGGACAGCTCTTGGGGTGAGATTCCTAAATTAGACACAAAATTGGCTGAGGTTCTGACCCTAGCAGAGGTCATTTGTATTTTTATAGGACTTACATTGCCATTGGAGAAAAAATTTTTTGCACCTCTGCCCTATAACAAGGCTTGCAGCTTAGTTTTCTCTAAGTTAACTTCTGCACTGAAAAGAGTAGTAAAATGCCCTAATTGTAAAGTGTAAGTCAAAGTTAGGAGAGTCCAGAGACCCTTGATGGGCTTGTCTGATGGTGCCCTTACCATGACACTGAAGCCCACAGTCATCCTGCCTGATTTTCTTGCAAGTTCTGGTTCTAACGGGTACAGTCCAGTGGTGCATATTTTATTTTATTATTTTATTATTTTATTTTAATTAATCAATTAATTTCAAGAGAAAGTATTTTAGTATTTAATGTCTTAGTATTAACCAACACCTATTGATTCAAGAGTTAAAATGTTCCATCAAATGTACGCACTTGAATTATTAAAATTTAGAATTATAATAAAATCCTAAATATGTTGCCATTATGTAATTAGATAAATTACAACAACATCAACAGTCACTAGTAGTATGCCAAAATCATGGCATAAGTTTATAAATATATCAAGATTTCTTTTAGTTTTGTTATCCTCTCAATGTTCATTTACTTGTCATTTTCATCAGAGATCATTCTTACTGATTTTGTATGCTACTGAATACAACTTCCCCTAATTATTTCTGTTTTACTAAAATGAAAATTAAAAGAACTTTTTTGGAAACAAAATTAAGTCAAATTAATTCAAGAGCTGCTGAAATTTCACCTGAAATTTTAAACAGCTCCAAAGCCGCAAAAGGAGACGATAAACACAGTAGCTTTAATATAGATGTCATGCAATAAAAATGGAAAGATCTATTTTGGGAAAGTTAACAGAAATAGAAAAATCGATTAAAATTATGTTCACTACAAGTCTTATCATTAGCATTTTTATTTAGTACAATATATGCTAGAATATAATAACAATATGCCCTTTCTTATCATGGGGAGTCCTTTATACAACTAAAATCCATGGCCAACATTTTATATGACAAAAGAAAAATAAACTAAACCTGTAAATTCTCAGAAAAGGAGCAAGGATATAGGAAAATAATGTGTTTTATATAAATTACAAAAGACAGTTACATAAATTACATAATCCATTACCTTCCTCTGACTC
>NW_027938452.1:0-220 GCF_054177405.1 Leptonychotes weddellii | reverse complement strand
TTTCAAACCTGTGCTAGTTTTAACCATCACTCTCTAGCTCCAGTGGGAAAATAGTTACTTTTTTTTTGTAGTTTTATAATACAGTCATTATAAATCTTTTTTATTCCAAATGCTTGTATTTTTTCATCTTTTGAAAATTAATTTAAACCTTTTGGTTGCTGGATATTAACCAACCTTTTTATTTATTATTTATTTTTTAATTTTTTTAGTTGAAGTACAG
>NW_027938451.1:0-220 GCF_054177405.1 Leptonychotes weddellii | reverse complement strand
ACCAAGCAGAGTCTTAATTATAACCCTCAGTTGTTGAACAAGAACTCACAAATCTGATTGTATTATTTCCCTGCTTAAACACCTTCAAGAGATCACCATGATTAAAATATTTGCTGCAATTATTCAACCTGCATACACACTTTCCAAGACTAATCTTTTGCACATTGTAAGAGGAGGAGAAAGGAGCTGACCTACTTCACTTTCCATTAGGAATGATGTT
>NW_027938450.1:0-220 GCF_054177405.1 Leptonychotes weddellii | reverse complement strand
GGGTGGGGGACAGAGGGGCCGGCCTCTGTGCTTCCTGAGGATGCAGGGGCCAGGGTGGGGCAGGGCAGGGAAGCACCCAGCCATCCCTGTCCTCTGCCCCCAGCCTCAGCTTTATTTATTCACTATTCACATCAGGGCTCTGGCTTTGGCCGCAGGGGCCTGGCATACCTCAACTGGGCTGTATTCTCTTAAAACCTCATGCCCCAGACAGCCTGGAAGC
>NW_027938449.1:0-220 GCF_054177405.1 Leptonychotes weddellii | reverse complement strand
TGAAACAGCCAATCACAAAAAGACAAGTGTTATACGGTTTCAGTCAAGCTCATAGAAACAGAAAGCAGAATGGTGGTTGCCATGACTAGAGGGAGGAAGAAATGGAAGAAAGTCGGTGTTTCATGGGTATAGAGTTCCAGTTGTGCAGGATGAAAAATTCTGGAGATTGGCTGCACAGCATTCATTTTGGCAGCACATATACTAAAACTGGAGACCGGCC
>NW_027938448.1:0-220 GCF_054177405.1 Leptonychotes weddellii | reverse complement strand
TCCTCTTATAGCTGGGCCACAGTTTTAATTATATTGAGTTAATCTTTGGTTTGTCAGGCTACCACCCCTTTTCTCATCTTATCAGTATTTGGGTAGAGAGGGTGTTGTATTGAAGTTTTAAGTATGTTTGTTCACTATTTAATTCAAATTGGAATGTGTTTTGAAATACAGTCACTGCAAGAATGCTTAGGAATAAGCTAATTTTCTAGGGGATTTGTCT
>NW_027938447.1:0-220 GCF_054177405.1 Leptonychotes weddellii | reverse complement strand
GTACCTAGTGGGTTGAGACCAGGGATGCTGCTCAACCTCCTTTAGCAGCCCCCTAACGACAAGGACTTGTCCACCCTGAAATGTTACAGTGCCAAGATTGCGAAGCCCTTTAGAGCATTTTTTTTTTGTAAAGATTTTATTGATTTATTTGACAGAGAGAGACACAGCGAGAGAGGGAACACAAGCAGGGGGAGTGGGAAAGGGAGAAGCAGGCTTCCCG
>NW_027938446.1:0-220 GCF_054177405.1 Leptonychotes weddellii | reverse complement strand
TTGTGCAGAGGAGAATAGATGAATGAGAGAACAAAATGCTAGCAGAGTAACAACGTCCCCAGAAAATATACTCTAAACAAATCAGAAAAGACCTGAAGCAGTGGGAAAAGAAACGGAAGGAGAGAAAAAAGAAAAAGAAAAGAATAAAGATAAAAACAAACAAAAACAAACAAAACCAAACAAGAACAACAAATAAACCAGAATGTGATCAGATATGATC
>NW_027938445.1:0-220 GCF_054177405.1 Leptonychotes weddellii | reverse complement strand
TTTCCCTTTTTTTTTTTTTTTAAGATTTTATTTATTTGACAGAGAGAGAGACGCAAGAGAGGGAACATGAGCAGGGGGAGTGGGAGAGGGAGAAGCAAGCCTCCCACTGAACATGGAGCCCGATGCGGGGCTCGATCCCAGGACACTGGGATCATGACCCAAGCGGAAGGCAGACGTTTAACCACTGAGCCACCCAGGCGCCCCATATGGTTTCCCTTTT
>NW_027938444.1:0-220 GCF_054177405.1 Leptonychotes weddellii | reverse complement strand
TCAAATTAACGTTCCCTTAGTTTTTTTCAATGTCTAAGTGAATTATGGAAATTTAACAAAGAAAGAAATTGGTTAAATAGTCACATTAAAATGTGCATTTTAAGCCTTTTTGGGTAAACATATTTTACATATCTTAGCATTCAGAAAATAATCCACTAGAATGGTTTTAATAGGATAGGTTTTTTTGTCCATTGACGCATACAATTTCCCAAACTTAATT
>NW_027938443.1:0-220 GCF_054177405.1 Leptonychotes weddellii | reverse complement strand
TGTTCAGAAAGGGATTCCCCACCCCAGACCGCCCCAAATGAAGCTTTGTTAAATCATCCCCTATTGCTGAACAAACTCACTGCTCCACCGTTCAAAAAACAGAAGGCATAAAGGTGAATACAAACGTAAGAAAGGAGTTCACATGTGGTCTTGCAGGCTTTCCATATAGTCTCTAAGGTCCCGGGGACCCCCCAGCCCCATGTCCTGACAGACCCACTTG
>NW_027938442.1:0-1284 GCF_054177405.1 Leptonychotes weddellii | reverse complement strand
GGGGGTCTTTTCTGGTTCCATACAAATTTTAGGATTATTTGTTCCATTTCTTTGAAAAAAGTGGATGGTATTTTGATAGGGATTGCATTAAATGTGTAGATTTCTCTAGGTAGCACAGACATTTCCACAATATTTGATCTTCCAATCCATGAGCAAGGAACGTTTTTCCATTTCTTTGTGTCTTCCTCAATTTCTTTCATGAGTATTCTATAGTTTTCTGAGTACAGATCTTTTGCCTCTTTGTTTAGATTTATTCCTAGGTATCTTATGGTTTTGGGTGCAGTTGTAAATGGGATTGACTCCTTAATTTCTCTTTTTTCTGTCTTGTTGTTGGTGTATAGGAACGCCACTGATTTCTGTGCATTGATTTTATATCTTGCCACTTTACTGAATTCCTGTATGAGTTCTAGCAGTTTTGGGGCGGAGTCTTTTGGGTTTTCCACATAAAGTACATATTATCTGCAAAAAGTGAGAGTTTGACTTTTTCTTTGCCAATTCGGATGCTTTTATTTCTTTTTGTCGTCTGATTGCTGTGGCTAGGACTTCTAGTACTATGTTGAAAAGCAGTGGTGATAGTGGACATCCCTGCCATGTTCCTGACCTTAGGGGGAAAGCTCTCAGTTTTTCGCCATTGAGTATGATATTCGCTGTGGGTTGTTCATAGATGGCTTTTATGATATTGAGGTATGTACCCACTCTCCCTACACTGTGAAGAGTTTTAATCAAGAAAGGATGCTGTACTTTTGTCAAATGCTTTTTCTGCATCTGTTGAGAGGATCATATGGTTCTTGTTCCTTCTTTTATTAATGTATTATATCACATTGATTGATGTGTGGATGTTGAACCAACCTTGCAGCCCAGGAATAAATCCTACTTGGTCGTGGTGAATAATCCTTTTAATGTACTGTTGGATCCTATTGGCTAGCATTTTGGTGAGAATTTTTGCATCCATGTTCATCAGGGATATTGGTCTGTAATTCTCTTTTTTGATGGGGTCTCTGGTTTTGGGATCAAGGTAATGGTGGCCTCATAAAATGAGTTTGGAAGTTTTCCTTCCATTTCTATTTTTTGGAACAGTTTCAGAAGAATAGGTATTAATTCTTCTTGAAATGTTTGGTAGAATTCCCTTGGGAAGCCATCTGGCCCTGGGCTCTTGTTTGTTGGGAGATTTTTGATTACTGCTTCAATTTCCTTAGTGGTTATAGGTCTGTTGAGGTTTTCTATTTCTTCCTGGTTCAGTTTTGGTAGTTTATACATCTCTAGGAATGCATCCATTTCTTCCAG
>NW_027938441.1:0-220 GCF_054177405.1 Leptonychotes weddellii | reverse complement strand
GATGGGTATTAAAGAGGGCATGTTCTGCATGGAGCACTGGGTGTTATGCACAAACAATGAATCATGGAACACCACATCTAAAACTAATGATGTAATGTATGGTGATTAACATAACAATAAAAAATTTAAAACAAAAAAAAAGATTGCCTGTTTTCTTTAGAAACTTAAAAGAATGCGTGTTTCTGGCACCAGAGTCTTGAGGTCCTGTACCACAGAACTC
>NW_027938440.1:0-220 GCF_054177405.1 Leptonychotes weddellii | reverse complement strand
ATACTGCTTTGGGTGAATATCGAATATTTAGAAGATTCTAATATTCTTGGGTATGGCCCACAAATGTCCAACGGTATATAATATTTCTTAGAAAACTTAGAAAATTGTCTAAGAAGAAAACAAGGGTAGAGGTAGTTGCCAATTTTCTCATACTAATTATCTCTATCACTGGCTTATTCCTTTAAATGGACTTGGTGTCTCCCAGGCGCCCCAAACATGT
>NW_027938439.1:0-220 GCF_054177405.1 Leptonychotes weddellii | reverse complement strand
TATATACAGGCAATTTTTGACAAAAGAGCCAAGTATATGCAATGGAGAAAAGCAAAACAAACAAAAAAACAAAAAACAACAAAAACCCCAAACCCAAACAATCCAATTAAAAATGGGCAAAGGGAGGTGCCTGGGTGGCTCAGTCGTTAAGCGTCTGCCTTCGGCTCAGGTCATGATCCCAGGGTCCTGGGATTGAGCCCCGCATTGGGCTCCCTGCTCC
>NW_027938438.1:0-220 GCF_054177405.1 Leptonychotes weddellii | reverse complement strand
TTGAGAGGGAAATTGGAATTAAAAAAAAAAAACCACTCAATTTTAAAAACAGAAAAAAAATACAGTAAGAAATATATAGAGAAAAATCAGGGTTAATGAATCACAAAACATGGAAATAGTCCTAATGTATTAGTAAGTGATAACTTTAAACAACTCATCTCTCTGGCTAAGAGTGATCATACTGATTGAAAGTATTTCCGGGGCGCCTGGGTGGCTCAGT
>NW_027938437.1:0-220 GCF_054177405.1 Leptonychotes weddellii | reverse complement strand
GACAGACCTGTGGAAATTTCTTCCATGTCACAGGATGTGATGGACACTCCTGACCTCTCAGCAACCTTAGACATAGCTAAACACTTACTCTACTTTAAAAGACTCGATTCCCTTGACTCCATGCCATTGCCATGGCTTTGTTTCTACCTCTCTGTCTCCTTTTTTTTTATTAGACTTTTATCTCTACGAGTCCTGATGGCTTCACCCCAGTCCTTCTTTT
>NW_027938436.1:0-220 GCF_054177405.1 Leptonychotes weddellii | reverse complement strand
TAATTAGGAGGAAGCCAGACGTTCTAGACAATTCCATGCCCTCTTAAGGATTAAGAGCCAAAACAGCACAAAATAACTGCCTCTGGTTCATAATTTTAAACTTTTTAGCCAATTTATTAAAATCAAGGGAACTTAAACCAAAAAAGACCAAAAATACATTATAAATCTATTGCTAATATTTTCTTTTTTTTTTTTTTTTTTTTTAAAGATTTTATTTATT
>NW_027938435.1:0-220 GCF_054177405.1 Leptonychotes weddellii | reverse complement strand
GAAGAAATACAGGCATGCCTTGCTTTCTTGCACTCCACACATAACTGTGTTGTTTTTTGTTGTTGTTGTTTTTTACAAATTGAAGGTTCGTTGCAATCCTGCATCCAGCAAGTCTGTCAGCACCATTTTTCCGATGGCATTCGCTCACTTCGTGTCCTATTTTGGTAATCCTCACAATTTTTCTTTTTCATTACTATTGTGATGATCTGTGATCAGTGAT
>NW_027938434.1:0-220 GCF_054177405.1 Leptonychotes weddellii | reverse complement strand
TGTAGAGGGGAGGGGGGTGGCGGCATGGGTTAACCTGGTGATGGATATTAAGGAGGGCACGTACTGAATGGAGCACTGGGTGTTATATGCAAACAATGAATCATGGAACACTACATCAAAAAAAAAAATTCTCAGCTTTAAAATAAACAAACAAACAAACAAAAGACTGTTTAGTAAGGTACCAAGTTAATGTTGCACACTTTGGCTTTTTGATATATAT
>NW_027938433.1:0-220 GCF_054177405.1 Leptonychotes weddellii | reverse complement strand
TAATTTAAAAAAAAACTGTCAAAAGAGGCTTTTCTACACATCCCAGGGTTGAAAATAGGACAGAGGGGATACCTCCATGCTTGGACAGTTGTACCAGATGACTCTTTAGATTCTGAATGTTGGGAATCTGGAGCCCCACCTCTCTTCACATGCACGCACACGCACGCACACAGGGGCACGCAAGCGCTTGGACGACTCCCGTGATTCTGCACTAAGTGGT
>NW_027938432.1:0-220 GCF_054177405.1 Leptonychotes weddellii | reverse complement strand
GATGGGTATTAAAGAGGGCACGTACTGAATGGAGCACTGGGTGTTATACGCAAACAATGAATCATGGAACACTACATCAAAAACTAATGATGTAATGTATGGTGATTAACATAACATAATAAAATTTAAAAAAAGAATAAAAAAAGAGTTCTGATATATAAGCCACATAAAACTTTTCTGCCTTTGATATAACTGCTCTTTCTTGTGGAGGATTCCTGCT
>NW_027938431.1:0-1284 GCF_054177405.1 Leptonychotes weddellii | reverse complement strand
TTGGGGGGAGGGACTGCTGGAGCCCCTGGTGTTCTGTAACCGTGGAGAGTAATCTTCACATCTGGCTTATGGGTTCTGGGAATTTGAAGTGATTTGAGTTTGAAATTAACTTTACTCAGGACTCTTTTTTTTTTTAAAGATTTTATTTATTTATTTGAGAGAGAGAGAATGAGAGACAGAGAACATGAGAGGGAGGAGGTCAGAGGGAGAAGCAGACTCCCTGCCGAGCTGGGAGCCCGATGCGGGACTCGATCCCGGGACTCCAGGATCATGACCTGAGCCGAAGGCAGTCGCTTAACCGACTGAGCCACCCAGGCGCCCCTACTCAGGACTCTTGTTAAAGAAAAGTTGGGAGGTTTCTTGAACATCAGAGATAAAGATGAAACATACTGGTAGAGTTAGAAAATTAGGGGCACTGATGTTCCTGTGTGGTGCATTTTCTTACCCCTGCCCCTTGTAAGATTTCAGTTTGCTCTCTTTGTGAAGGTGATGGTTCTGGGGGAGATAAATCCAAGAAAGGAGTAAAGCGGAAGAAAATTGTAGAAGACAGTGGAGAGACAGCAAAGCGGCGGTCTGCCCGTGTCCGAAACACCAAGTGCAAGAAAGAAGAGAAGGTAGACTTCCAGGAGCTTCTGATGAAGTTCTTGCCATCCAGGTACCATGCACACTTTTTCTCGTTTGTGAAAACAGGCAAACCTACAAACTTTCAGCCTATACCACTGATAAAGTTTCTCTTTCCATTGCCTCTCCCTCCTCTGGGCACCTCCTTTGTTTTCCCATAACATTTGTGCCAATGGCTAAAGCACAGATCTCACTTCTCTTTCCTCTGAACTTCCTGAAGGCAGGAACCATGACTTACACATCTTTCAGAGAACCAGATACTCCCTGGGCCCTCATGAGATGGATGGATCACCGAGCTGGAGGCCACTCATGTCCTCATGCACACGTAGACATCCACTTGCTGGGAGGCCTAGGGCTGCTGCTTCTTGGGTGCAGACTCTGGGAAACTCCAGAGAAGGGAGCACCCATTCCACTTTCAGGAAGAGTGTGCATGCTTGGTTTCTCAGTAGGGTTCCCTCAAATTCTTTTTTTTTTTTTTAAGATTTTTTATTTATTTGACAGAGAAAGACACAGTGAGAGAGGGAACCCAAGCAGGGGGAGTGGGAGAGGGAGAAGCAGGCTTCTGGCGGAGCAGGGAGCCCGATGCGGGGCTCGATCCCAGGACCCTGGGATCATGACCTGAGCCGAAGGCAGACGCTTAACGACTGAGCCACCCAGGCGCCC
>NW_027938430.1:0-12609 GCF_054177405.1 Leptonychotes weddellii | reverse complement strand
TTTTTTTTTTTAAGATTTTATTTATTTATTTGAGAGAGAGAATGAGACAGAGAGAGAGAGCATGAGAGGGGGGAGGATCAGAGGGAGAAGCAGACTCCCTGCTGAGCAGGGAGCCCGATGCGGGACTCGATCCTGGGACTCCAGGATCATGACCTGAGCCGAAGGCAGTCGCTTAACCAACTGAGCCACCCAGGCGCCCTTGCGCATGTTCTTTAATCAGTATACATAAAGGAATTTTCTTATCTTTACAAAAATGCATACATTCAAGATTCACAATGAAGGGAAATATTCTACATGGGAAGAACAGGGTAGACCCCTCAGCTTTGACTCTGATTCCATTGATTTTACTTTGTTCTTAGGTGTATTTTACTGTTTGTTGGTTGAACACTCTAGCCCTAGAGTAACTAGGACCTTGTCTTGCCCCTTAATGTTGTGTGTGATCACAGTTATGCCCTGGTCAAAATTCTTAGATACAACTTTACCATAGGCAGTAAAAATTGAAAACTACATAAATAAGGAAATAACAATGAACTGGATGAATTTGCTAATGAACTACCACTTACCTTGAAGGTCTTAAAATCCCATCGTTCCTAACTCATGACAGGCTGTCCTGAGGTGACTGTCATTCTGGCATCATGTTTATCATCTGGCCCCTTAAAAGATACAAGTCTCACTTCCTGTCAGACTTCTGATATTTGGTTCTTCTTTTTAGACTTATCTAGCAGGGGTGGGACCTTATTCATGGACCAAATGGTGCATTTCTGCCAGGAAAAAAAGACCTGTACTTTGGCAATTTGTTCTAGCAGAATAAGTTTCAACAGTTTTATATCAATATCTGTATCTGTATGTATCTATGTATCTATGTATCTATCTATCTATCTATCTACATACCAGCCAAAGGCTGTAATATGTTCATGGTTCCTTCAAAAACCATGCTAAATATTGATGTTCTTTGACCTGTTAGAGGCAAGGTCCAAGTGTAGACTGTCGAATGTATTTTAATATATTTTTTTCACTTGACAGATTAGGCTTGAGAGAAGATTTTAATGTAAGATTATTTGTATATGCACTTTTCATCTCACGTGTTGGTGCAAGTTATTAAACAAAAGAAAATTAGGACTTTAATGTAGTTTTGAATTTTAAGCACTTTACAAGTCAGTTTCCTTTTCTCGGAAATCCCTGTTTCCCAGAGGTACATACTGATATCATTCTTACTACTTTGGGGTCATAAATTAAATTTAACTTTGTAAACAGCTTCTCATAAGGTTATGTTGCTATTATTATTATTGTGCTGATATTCTATCACTTGGTTTCATATTCATCTCTTTTTTTGTTTGTGTATTTTTATTTGGTGATGTTTATATCAGTATCCTAAAACTTAATTTTAGAGACACTGGATATCACTCGCTTGGATGCCATTAGTTTATTATAAAAGAGAGATATGCAAATTATTTACATGATGAAAGATTTCACAACTTCACTGGAATGGACAGCTTCACTTGATGCGATTTCTGTAATGATTTATTTCAGTCTACATACTTTCCGGGAATGTTACCATCTCTAAATAAGAAATGATCTTTGTCATCTAGAACTACTTTGGTGCCTCCATATTCTGAGAGAAGAATTTGATCTCCAGCTCTCACACTAACTGGTTGAATCTCTCTTCACCCTTCCCTTTAGAGCCCGATCTAACAGCTACTATTGTTGCTTGCAATACTTTTCCTTGAGATTTTTCTGGAAGCATAATACCTCCTTTGGTTGCAGTTTCAGCTGCCCTCCTTTCAACTCAAAGTCAGTCAAAGTGGGGAAGAAACTATGTAAACACCTGTCCTGCCATGATTCTGGCTTCCGCAGTCAGTTCTCTACTCTGAAGCTACCACCCCCGCTCCAAGGAGACCCGCAGTCTGACCCCAGGGGCCATGTGAATGTGCGACTATACTCATCTTTTTTTTTTTTTTTTTTTAAAGATTTTATTTATTTATTTGACAGAGAGAGAGACAGCGAGAGCAGGAACACAAGCAGGGGGAGTGGGAGAGCGAGAAGCAGGCTTCCCGCTGAGCAGGGAGCCCGATGCGGGACTTGATCCCAGGACCCCGGGATCACGACCCGAGCCGAAGGCAGACGCTTAACGACTGAGCCACCCAGGCGCCCTATACTCATCTTTTTATAAATGTCTGATTAGTATCCTATAATAATAGTATTATGAATGGTGCCCTGAAGTCTAACCCTTTGCTTAAAGGGCTAAAAAACATATATAAATTAAAATCAAACTAGCAACAAAGGAAAAGAATAAATTCATAGAAAACAAGATTTTGTAGCTTAAAATCAATTAGCTCAAAATCTATGCTCAAATAATAAAAAGAAGCGGTTTTCTATAGAATGAAAAAAATAATTTTCTGACTAGGGTAAGGTCACTTGTGAATCTGAAATGATGCATATTGATAAGGCATTATATTTGAAAGACAAGTCTCCAGTTTTGCTTTTAACAAAGAAAGCAAGTATATACTAAACATACAGGATCTTTATGAGGAATGAATAAAGAATTTTCAAAAGGACATGGTAAACACACAGATTAGTTCTTAAGGATAGGTCATGTCCACCTGTTTTCTTATTTAAAGAGAGCTATTTTATTTATGTTATGATGAAATAAGTCCCACAAACAAAATGACTGAGAATACGTAACCTTTTACCATACTTGCTCGTAGAATTGCCATAACAGTGGTGTAGGCATCCCCTTTGTTTTGCGTCCTTATCAACTAGCTATCGACATGTTTAGAATTTTCTCAGTTTGATGAGTGTGAAATTATATCTCCTGTTAATTCCCTTTTTTATGATACTAGATCTTTTGCATTCATTAGCCCTTGTATTTGCTCTTCTTTGTATTTCCTGTTCTTTTCCTCTGCCAGTATTTTGATTGAGTTATGGCTCTAGTTATTTCCTTCTATGTATTCTTTTAAAATAGTAAAGTTTTTGTACAACACCCAGTGTTAATGGATCGTGGATCACTGCATCAAAAACTGGTGATGTATTGTACAGTGACTAACATAACATAATAAAAAAAAATAGTAAAGTTTTACTCTTCTACTCTTAGGTATCTTAATAAATCTGGAAGTCACTCTTAGTGATTTTTTATCCATAGATTTTTTTTATTGAAGAAGCAATTCTCCTAACATAATTTTAAAATGTCTGTCTCTTCCCTACTTACATATCTACCTCTATTGTGTATCAAGATTAATATATACATATGTATTCCTGGGCATCCTATTCTGTTATGTGCTTCATTTGCCAATTCCTGTGTCAATACCATACATTCCCTATTAATGTAGATGTGTCATTAGCCAAGCTTGACATGTGGTAAGACAGAGCACCCTACCTTGTTCTTCACAATTTTCTTAGATAGCCTTAGTCATCCAAGTACATGTGAATTAGAGGCAAAATTGATAAAAGCCCCCATTTTAAAAAAGTGTTGGTCTATTTATCAGGATTATATTAACTTAATTTGGGAGAAGTGGCATCTTAAGTTTGTTTTTTTAATTGTAATTTTGCCTTATTCCATTGCTTGCTCTTAACAGTAATAAAAACTGTTTAAACACTTTCCATCTTGCTGAAACATATCCTTCAGTAATTCTTTCAGAGAATATATGGAGGTAGTAATCTTTCTTAGTCCTTGTCTGAAAATATTCTGAATAATAGTTGCGGTTCAAATTGTAGTCAGCGCATTTTTTTCTTGTTACTCTTTTGGGTGTATTATTTTCTATTCTTATTTTCAGCCACAAAGTCACAGCTGATTAGATCTTTTGCAGTCTGATAGTCATTTCCTTAGATATAACCTGCTTTTTCCTAATATAAGTCTTCAGATGTGTTCCTTTATCATGATGTTCTGCAGGTTTTCTACAACATATCTGGGTGTAAATTTATCTTTTTCCTACTTGGTATTCATAGTGCACTTAGAATTGAGTACTCTTGTCTATCTTTAGTTCTGTAAAATTATCAGGTATTATTTTTAAATCTTGTTTTTCTGCAATTCCACACACAAGTCCCTTCTTTAGGAATTCTTACAGTTGGATATTAGTGACTATCTTCCGCATCTTTTGAATTCTCTCTTTTAAAATTGATTCACTTCCCTGGGTTCTGTTCTGGATGAGTTCTTCATTATTATCCTTCTAGTTCACTAATTTTATCTTTTGTGCAATCTAGATAGTCTATCATGTTTAATTTTTTAATTGATTCATTTACTACGTTTGTCATTTCTAGTATTTGTAGTCAGTTTTTTCCTCATAGATACCAAATTCTGTCGTGCACTTTCTCCCTGCTTTTATTTTATAACTCCAAATTCTTTTTTATTGGATTTTCTCTTTTACTTTTATTATTGAAAATTCTCAACATATCCTTTTAAATTGTTTCGCAGACATTTCTGTGAGAATAATTTTATCTCGACTGAATCCATGGTTCCATCATTGTGCTGGTGGTGGTGATGAATTTCTGCCTTTTTTAGGCTTGTATTTGATCACAGGTTTCTGGAGCCTTTCAAGTTAATACATTTGCGTCATTGTTTTTGTAATTTCTTTTCCTCTCTTTATTCCTCCCTTTATGAAGACAGATGCTGTCCTCGTCTGTGCCGTGGAATAGATAATGTACTGGCATATTGGGGTGTCTGCTTTGTGGTAATAATTAAAGTTATTGAGGACTCAGTGCTCAAGTCCGTTTATTTGGGGTTTTTTCCTGCCATCACGGTGTGTCTTTTTTTTCTTCCCATATCTCTAGTTTAATAGTTTTCTATAAAGATAGAGCCTCGGGCGGCAGGTCAGCAAAATTTTCAAGTAATTTCTCCTTTCAAGAATGATTACTGGGTAGACCTTTACTTTAACTTGTGACTTCAAGCGGTGATCTTAACTCTGGTTCTTCTCTCATATGTGGACTCTTAGTGAAGGAGCCTAAATGCAGCGACACTGTCAGTCAGGGGAAAAGAACCTTTTAGGACTGCAGCTACAATGTCTGATCCACAGCGGTGCCAAGCTCGTGTCTAAGCCCTGCTGTGTTACTGCGTGAGTTTTTTTTTTTCTCTTTTTATATTTTCTCGATCAGTGCTCTGTATTTTAAACAGGTGATATGTATCAGGGCATGAAATTGTCATGCCATCTCAGTTATAGAGGTTTCAACGTTTTCTATTTAATCAACTGGTATCCATTAACTTCACAAAGTCAAAATTAAAATCCACAGTCAGACATATACTAGTAATAATTTTTTAAAAAGATTTATTTCTTTATTGGAGAGAGAGAGAGACCATGTGCATTGGAAGGAGGGGCAGAGGGAAGGAGAGAGAGAGAGATTCTCAGCCTCCCCGCTGTGCGAGGAGCCCGACGCAGGGCTTGATCGCGTGACCCTGAGATCATGGCCTGAGCCAAAATCAAGAGTCAGGCACTTAATCAGCTGAGCCACCCAAGCGCCCCTATACTAGTAATATGTTCATAGGAGATAAACCAGCTCATTATGTTTTACAAGACAATATATGCATATTGTTCTGACATACTAAAATTAACATAAAGGTTTCTGTTTTGTCTCTATCTTCTCTATCCAAAAGAATAGAATCCAAATTTAAAAGTGTTTGGTAATTTTGCAGGAATTGGAGTTAATACAGATAAACCTGGATTAAATGATTCTCCTCTGTGCTGTTTTTCTGTATCTACATGACCCTCTAGAATACAGGCTGTAGAGGGCCAGGACGGGTGTTGTAACTGTGTGGTTTGTTATTGTTGTAATTTTCTATTATATGCCTGTCACTTAACATGACAACTGACATTTAAGCCCACAAATATTAATTGAAGGAATGAACATTGAGGGGGCTCGCAGGCATAGACACAATTTGCGTCTGGAGATGCTGTGAAGGCTCTCATCAGCAAAACAGATGGGCAATAAGTATCTTTTTAAAATATCTGTGTATATAAAGTGATCAGCACAGAAAAACAGAATAGATTCTCTAAGAATATGTAACAGTAAAATAATCCCATTTCATTTTTAACAGGCTTTATTATGCTAATACCAAACATTTTCTTAATTCAGTAAGTCATTTGATGAATTTCCTAATAATACTGATATAAATATAATAGAAAGTGTTGATATAATATTTTGCATTTTCAAACAGTAATGATGGTGTCTTCAAGAACTACCTACCCGATGCAGGATTCATTACTTCTCTCTAGTCAATTTCCTGCTTTTAATTCTTTGGTGGTGTTATGAAAAGGCCCAGTTTGAAGGTTTTTCAGTAGGACAATGACGTTGTCTATGTTATTGAAAAGTAACTGATAAAAGAATGTGAAGATGCATTCCTGTTCAGTCTTAGGGTTTGGGGATTGTCTCACTGTTTCTTGAAGAACAAGAAAAATAGCACGTTAGGAAAGCAAAATTTTTGTTGCTTTAAAAAGTATTTGCCCAGTACACTCCTTCATAGGAGTATGGCCAAACCCAGAATACTAACATCAAGTACTGGTGAGGATGTGGAACAATAGGAATTCTCATTCCTTCCTGGTGGGCATACAAAGTACAGCCACTTTGGAAGACAGTTTGGCGGCTTCTTAATAAACAAAGCATACTTGTATTAAAAAAAAAAAAATTCTTACCATATGAGCCAGCAATTGCACTCCATGATAGTTACCCAAATGAGTTGAAAACCTGTCCACAGAAAAACCTGCCCACAAATGTTTATAGCAGCTTTATTCATAATTGCCAAAGCTTTAAGCAACCAAGTTGTCCTTCAGTTGGTCGATAGATTAATAAACTGAGTCCATCCAGACAACGGGAATGTTATTCATCACTAAAAAGAAATGAGCTATTAAGCCACAAAAAGACCTGGAGGAAACCTAAATGCATATTACTAAGTGTAAGAAGCCAGTCTGAAAACACTACATACTGTCTGAGTCCAACCAAATGACATTCTGAAAAAAGCAAAACTGTGGAAACAATAAAAGGATAAGTGGTTGCCAGGGTTTGGAGGGAGGGATGAATATGTGGAGCACAGAGGAATTTTAGGGCAGTGAATCTACTCTATGATACTGTAATGGTGGATATGTATCATTATATTCTTGTCAAAATCCATAGGATGGACAACACCAGGAAGGAACCCTAATGTAAACTATGGACTGTGGGTGATCCTATATCATTATAGGTTTATCCCCTTTAACAGTTGTACAACTCCATCGTGGGATGTTGATAGTGGGGTAAGCTGTGCTGTGTGGGGACAAGGGGTATATGGGAAATCTCTGTACACTCTTCTCAATCTTTCTGTGAGCCTAAAGCAACTGTAGAAAATAGAGTCTACTTAAAAAAAATATTTGCCAGCACAAAACATGTTGTTTTAAGCCCAGTTTTAAAACATGCACAGTATAGTAGCCTATGCTCATGAGTGTACAATAACTCCTTTGAAACTGCTTGTCTTCAAACATGTATATTAAAATAAGACTTGTCCATATAATAGCAGGTATTTTATTTTCCCCTTCTGCATATATTTAATATGATAATTAATTCAACCTGGTATTATTCTGGCTGCTATTCAAAGCCTCATACATGTTTGTTAATTTGTCACTTGTTCCTTATACAACATCTTGGTTATTTAATAAGCAGTCACAAAAGTCAAGAGAGTCCTGCCCCAGCATGAGTCTTAATTGAATATGTACTACATAATAGAATTAAATTCCGAACAAGCCGTCAATGGCAGATGATCCTTTGGTTATGAGCAAAACTTCAGTGGGAGTGACGGTATAAAGCTGATGGAGTAATGGCAGCAAAGGGCCTTGGAATAGCAGATGATATGATCATACAAGGGTTTTAAGGACACCCCAGGCTGACGTGGAGAGAGGCATCTCTGGGACCAAGTGCTGTCATTGATTTGTGAGTCATTTCACTAGAAAAAAACATGAAGATTTTTCCATAAAGGTTTCTAGCAGCTTCTCCCAATGTCTTTGGGAAATCTTTGAAATTCTGTCTCTAAACAAATGAGGAAGAGAATGATGTTGGAAGATGATATCAAAATGCTCAATGTGTTATCTTGTGTTTGATCAAAACTGTTACTACTAGCAGAACTTTGGGTGGTGTTGTTGATCAGTTTTTTGGTGCAGGTAGTTCTCAGGTGACTGTGTGATCACAGATTTAAACATTTACAATATGCTTCCAAACTGGAACATTTTGATGTGATCATATCTATGAAATAAATGACATTGTGTAAAACATTGCAGCAGATCTCTTAGAGCGACATGACAGGATGACAGTGTAGTTACTCACAGTTCAGACTACCACAATATAGGATATAATGAGCCATAATGCCATTATTTTTCACTTTAGAATTTTAATGTTGTGTTTTATACAGTTCTTAAAATATCATGCATAAAACATTGTGCTGAAACAATATTGAGTTGTATATTCATAATGTCATTAGAAGCCAACAGTCTAATAACCGTAGGAAACAATGGAAAATTTTCCTCGGACTCTTTTGGAAACCGGTAACAAAAAGACCTGCTGCGTGAATGATCCCCTGTCTGAAAGGCATTCTGGCTAAATCTGTAGATACTATAGTTTGATCCTTTGTTCTGCTGGGAATCTCCATAAATGCAACTGGAGGGAGGAGGACATTTGAAGCTATGGCATCTTTCATTATAGGGTGATTCTGTTTTACTCATCCTCTGTACCCACCAGAAAAAAAAACCAAGAACAACAAAAACAAACAAACAAAATGCATTCCTCAGTTAATGAATTGGCCACTAACGAAATGAAAGAGGGCAAGAGGCTTGGAAGAATAATAACTGTGCACAATAGAATATTGAAATAAGCATTGTATAGGAGCATTGAAAAAGAGCATGGTGCTCTGATAACCTTGGATTTGCTTCTGGGATGGTATCACATAATTTCATCATCATGATTACTCACAGATGGAGTGATACATTTTGTTTCCAAATATAAATACAAAAGAGCAGACTACAGAATCCAATGAGAGGGATGCTACAGTTGATATTTGATAGTGTATATGTGGCACTAGGCAAGTACTGAGAAATTAATCTCTTGGAATGAACCACCACTGAAGGAACAGTTTGTCAAGTAATGCCATTTACTCTCCTTATTAACATACAGAGCAATTCTGTTGCATCACTTAGCATGGTGAGCTTATTAGGAAAATCACATTGGTTTGAGCAAAGAACTCCTCTGACCTTTCTAAATGAAAATAGCATGATGCTAAATATAATTGGTGGAAGGACCATCTCTACACACAAAATGGTTTTGCGCAATCAACTACCATATCAAGAAGAAACTTTTATTTTTTTGTTAGGAGTGCAGAAGATTTTTCTGTTTTTTTGTTATTGTTGTTGGTTTGTTTTAATTAAAGGGAATGAAAGTGGTTATTTACATTAAATGCGGATAGCACCCTCCTTCCTGCAGGGAGTGTTCCTCCCAGATGGATACCTTTTTCCCCCTTGGTTTTCAGAAACCCCTTGATCACACTAAAAGAGCAGCGATGCCTTTTTGAACATAGGACAACCGAAGGTAAATTACATTTAAAATCTCAGAATTTTTGCGTATATTATAAAATGATGACTAGGAATGTCTTACTCATTTATATATTTTTAAAGGGCCTAAAGACATCTAATGTAGCTTTTTATTAATGCCAAAGAAACTCATTTATAAGAAGTAATAGGAAAAATCAGTAGTGGTCTGCATAATCTCAAGATCATAATACTATACCTCTTATTAAAAAAATGAAACATTGTGTTTACCATTTAATAATTAAGATCTAGAGTAAGTAATTTTGAGTAAGGTATACTTCATCATTTTCTCAAATGTCTTTCTCAAGGCACATATTCAGATGAAACAAAAACCAAAGAATTTAGTAAACATTGATCTCTGAAACCTGAAAATTAAAATATGAATATTTTTTCCTTCAGAGATGTGACAGATATACATTCTCAGTGGAAAAGTCAGCTTCTATTTTAAATCGGAATTAATGTGTAGTTTATGATTGATCTAAAATATACATGTTATACCTCTTCTCATCTAACACAGAATGAAATGGTTCTGAAGGATTTTGATTAATCACATAAGTTAGAAGCCATACTTTGCTAGGAAAAGAATATTTTAGAGAAATACAGCTCTGCTTGAGGCTTAGAAAGTGTTACCATCAAACTCAAGCATATTTTCCTCTATTTGTGTGGCTGTTGAAAACTAATTTTTAGTTATTATACTATATTACATCATGACTACTCAGTGTTTTGTCCTTCAGTTGTACCTGATTTTTCATATTTTAAACCAGACCAGAAATATCTGGAAAAAAATATGTTGCCGTACCCACATAATGTACGTCGTGTATGCAGATAGAAAATAATTAGACAATTGGGGACATATGAGATCATTTATATTTTTGTGCATAAATGTGTAAAAAGACTTTCCCTTGATTATGGATATAAATATTATGAAATATAACTGAGCCTGTGAGACTATCAGTAAACTGAAGAGTCTGTGAAATCTAAAGTCTAGCTCAAACCTATGATTAAACTGTCAGTAGTAAAAGGAAAAAAAAAATAGAATCCTAGTTAAGTTTTTGAAGTTTTTTTTCTTTGGTACCTATAATCACCCAGAAACCAGTCTTTACCTAATATCCATTCAACACGGGGAGCCATAGGATAATTTTAAGCCTCATATACAAGTCCTAAAGGAATGAGGAGTACAGGATAGGAGAGGATTAGTCTGTGATGGCATGTCTCCGAGTACGCAATCTTTGAAGTCTTCTGAATTGGAAGTCCTAGGCATACATTGACTGAACGGGGAATAGAGTAATAGAGGTTTAAAATGCCACCTATACGATTTTACAGAGGTCTGTGCCGCTAAAAACTTTGCATCACAGCCTTCTGGGAAAGCGGATGTGTATGGACTAGCTAAAAGTCCAGTCATTTTTATGATAGCTCAGATAAAAGAAATCACTAATAGGTGATAGGGTATTTTAAGTGATAGGGTATTTTTAAGTGTAGCATTGCATAAAATCAAAGAAGTAAACATTTTATTCAATTAAAGAATTCTTCAGGGTAGACCACAGACAAAGAGAATTTTCACGTTGGAATTCATTGGAAAGATCATCCAGTCTGTTTACAGATGAGAAAACTGGGGGGTCAGAGAGGTTAAGTGACTTGCCTAAAACTTTGAAGTTACTGGAGCATCAAAACCAGACATATATCCTCCTTCCTTAGTCTCCCTGTTAGTGTTATTTCCATTTTTGTTTTTAAGACAATCCAGTGGTATTTGTTATGTAGTTAGTTTCAAGGAGGTGATTATATAAATCAGGTTTATATAATCACATTTGACTAACATTAAACTCTGATTGTCACCAACAGTAACAAGTGTTTTGGAGTACTTTTCCTGAAAATATGAATGGTGATCTCCTTTATCATTGTTATTCTGGGGGAAAAAAGCGCTTTCCCCATTTGTTTAGAAATTTAATAGATGTGTTCATTTAACTCAAATGATATAACAATTATTTCTCTTTTGGTTTTGTTCAGTATAGTAGTGATATCTATTCATAATTCTCCCTGGTATTTATTTAGGTTTGTAACAATATGAGGTGATTTTAATGACTTGACTGATGACTTTTGACAGATGTTATATGACATTTTTGATAATTGGTAAATGTCTGCTCATGACAAGTGTCACATCAAGAAGTTTCTTTGAATATAGTGTCAAATATATGGCTTATTTTGCATTCTCTGTGTTTTTACATGAACATATAAGGGTCTTTCAAAAAACTTTTTGATGGCGGTGTTCTTTTTTTTTAAAGTTTTTATTTAAACATCAGTTAGTTAACATACAGTATAATATTACTTTCAGGCGTACAATATAGTGATTCAACACTTCCATTCATCACCTGGTGTTCATCACAGCACCTGCACTCCTTAATCCTCATCACCTATTTCACCCATCCCCCCCCCACCTTCCCTCTGGTAATCATGTTTGTTCTCTAGAGTTAAGAGTCTATTTCTTGTTTTGCCCCCCTCTTTTTTTCCCTTTGTTCATTTGTTTCGTGTCTTAAATTCCACTTATGTATGAAATGATATGGTATTTGTCTTTCTCTGAGTGATTGCTTCGCGTGGCATAATACTCTCTAGCTCCATCCATGTCATTTGCAAATGACAAGATTTCATTCTTTTTTATGGCTGAGTAATATTCCATTGTGTAAGGGTGCCTGGGTGGCTCAGTTCGTTAAGCATCTGCCTTTGGCTCAGGTCATGATCCCAGGGTCCTGGGATCAAGCCCTGCATCAGGCTCCCTGCTCAGTGGGGAGCCTGCTTCTCCCTCTGCCCCTCCTCCTGCTCATGGTTTCTCTCTCTCTCTCTCTCTCTCTCTCTCTCTCTCTCAAATAAATAAATAAAATTTAAAAAAAATATTCCTGTGTGGGGCGCCTGGGTAGCTCAGTTGGTTAAGCGACTGCCTTCAGCTCAGGTCATGATCCTGGAGTCCCTGGATCGAGTCCCGCATCGGGCTCCCTGCTCGGCAGAGAGTCTGCTTCTCCCTCTGACCCTCCCCCCCTCTCATGTGCTCTCTCTCTCATTCTCTCTCTCAAATAAATAAATAAAATCTTTA
>NW_027938429.1:0-220 GCF_054177405.1 Leptonychotes weddellii | reverse complement strand
GGATTTGCCTGGTCTAGTGGGAGGTGCTAGAAAGATCACATGGCAGAGCGTGCAGACCCAGAATCCTGTTGGAAGGAGGAAGTAGAGTTTGGACAACCATCTGCCCTAGTGAGCTTTTAATCACTTTTAAAGACGTACCCCTAAGGCTGGAGCCCAGAATGCCACCTGGGAATTTGACTTCTGTGTGTAAGCACCGCTGTGTGGGTGCTTGGAGCAGTGG
>NW_027938428.1:0-220 GCF_054177405.1 Leptonychotes weddellii | reverse complement strand
GAGATTTCTCCCCACTTCGAGCTCAGGAATTTCTTTCTGCTCTGCCTTGTTCAACATACATTCCCTTTCTGTGTTTCCTATTTTCATAGGGTGGCGTTTTCCTATGAGGTCACGGTCAGTGGGAAAATCTGTTTATCCAGAGGGTTTATATTGAATTTGTATTCTGTGTGTAAACATTAGGGATATGAATGAAAAATGAGGAAGTCAGTGCTTTGACCCT
>NW_027938427.1:0-220 GCF_054177405.1 Leptonychotes weddellii | reverse complement strand
TTCACTAGCAGCAGGAGGGAAGATGCATAAGGGCAGTGAGGGATTTTGCAGGGAATGGACACCCCCCAGGAAAGAACTGCAGCCACTCCTGGGGCAACCTGCAGTTTGGGGAAGGTAGACAAGGCCTCACCTTGCTCTTCAGGCGGCGGGGGAGCGTGCACCCGGCAGCTGAGAGGCTGGAAGTGCGGAGAGGGAAGGCCGGGAAAGAGAACTCAGCCCG
>NW_027938426.1:0-220 GCF_054177405.1 Leptonychotes weddellii | reverse complement strand
GTGACCTGTCGCGTCCTGGGCGGCAGGTTCCTCCTCCGTGACTCGGAGTTTCAGATGAGGTGCGGTGTGCAGAGTAGATGCGCCGGAAATACTCGTCTTCCCTCTCAAACACCCTCCTACACCTTAGGTTCCTCCTTGACGCGTCCTGCTGTCTGTGTTGTTTCAAGGCAGCTTCTCCGTCTGTCCTGTTGCTCCTTCTTCCAGCCTGGGGACTCCGGGC
>NW_027938425.1:0-220 GCF_054177405.1 Leptonychotes weddellii | reverse complement strand
GGCAGGGGAGGGGGCCTCCGTCAGCTGCTGCTACTGGCAAGTGGTAGAGCCGCGGAGCACAAAATCGGAACTTTTAAAAGTCTGCACCGCCGAGGGACGTCGCTCCGGTGGCTAAGCGGGGGGTGGAACCCTCCGGGACAGTGTGGTCTCAGGACCCTTGGGGTCACAGAAAGACCGGGGGTGCCTGAGTGTGGCAGAGCTCCCAGGTAACGGAGCAGGG
>NW_027938424.1:0-220 GCF_054177405.1 Leptonychotes weddellii | reverse complement strand
TAGGATAAAAATCTAACCGGGTAAAACTGAGAGTGTGCTTATGTGAGGCTGCATGTATTTTTGTTGAAAATACAGTTTTTTGTTGTTCCTGAAAACTAAACTGCGGGAAACCACCCCTTAAGGTCTCGTGGAAGCTTCTGCCCGCCTTGCTCTGTCACACTGCCCTCAGCTCTCTGTACAAACGGGGAAAGCAGGGCTCGAGGCAAAGCAGGAGCGAGCT
>NW_027938423.1:0-220 GCF_054177405.1 Leptonychotes weddellii | reverse complement strand
GAAGCTCTTCAGTCTGACCCCTGTCCGTATTTCCACTCCTCACGTCTGGATGAGTTTCCTATTGAGGCTGTAACAAAGCCCCACAAACTTAGTGGCTTCAACACAAATTTCTTAGCTTGCAGTTAAGGAGGTTGAAAGTGTGATATGGATCACACCGGGCTAAAATCAAGGTGTCATCAGAACTGCATTACATTCTGAAGGCTAGAGAAAGAGCCCAGGT
>NW_027938422.1:0-220 GCF_054177405.1 Leptonychotes weddellii | reverse complement strand
TCGGCATGCATTCCAGGATAAGGCTTCTGGGAAGAGTGAGAGGACCCAGTGCAGGTGTTGATGTGGTAATTTACTTTTAGAAGATTTCCCTTCCCAAAAGGGAAGTGTTAGTAAAGTCATTTCAGTCTGAGAAGTTGAGAAGGAAACGTTTGGTTCATTGTCAAGCGGCCATTCTTGTGCAGAAAAGCACCCAGTCTGCGTATCTCGGCCCCAGACACTG
>NW_027938421.1:0-220 GCF_054177405.1 Leptonychotes weddellii | reverse complement strand
GGCGCCTGGGTGGCTCAGTCGTTAAGCGTCTGCCTTCGGCTCAGGTCATGATCCCAGGGTCATGGGATCGAGCCCCGCATCGGGCTCCCTGCTCAGCGGGAAGCCTGCTTCTCCCTCTCCCACTCCTCCTGCTTGTGTTTCCTCTCTCGCTGTCTATCTGTCAGATAAATAAATAAAATCTTTAAAAAAAAAAAAAGAAACACAAATTCAGGGGCGCCTG
>NW_027938420.1:0-220 GCF_054177405.1 Leptonychotes weddellii | reverse complement strand
TTCACTAGCAGCAGGAGGGAGGATGCATAAGGGCAGTGAGGGATTTTGCAGGGAATGGACACCCCCCAGGAAAGAACTGCAGCCACTCCTGGGGCAACCTGCAGTTTGGGGAAGGTAGACAAGGCCTCACCTTGCTCTTCAGGCGGCGGGGGAGCGTGCACCCGGCAGCTGAGAGGCTGGAAGTGCGGAGAGGGAAGGCCGGGAAAGAGAACTCAGCCCG
>NW_027938419.1:0-1284 GCF_054177405.1 Leptonychotes weddellii | reverse complement strand
TGGCAGGATTCTTGTACTGTAGCAGGAATGGAGGTCAGGAAGGGAGGTGAAAGCCAGGTTATCTAGGGCCCTGAAGCCCATTAGAATGACTTCACTTTTGTTCTGAGATAGTAATCTATTGGAAGGATTTGAGCAGAGGATTGAATATGTGAGGAACTTTGACATTAATTTAAACCTCTAATAAAAAAGAGGGAAACCATGTCATCATGTAGAATTTACCACTGCTAGGCCCACCTATATACCCATTTCTTTTTGAGACTTCAGTAGGGTGGGAAGCTTTGCAGATTCATCAACAAGGAATGGAGAGTGGGGCTGAATTAATTATCTAAGTAACATAACACTGACTAGGCAGGAGGATAACACCTGTATGTGGTGATATTTTTCAAAGTACATATGTTAGAGTTATATATTATTAACATAACTTCATGTAAGATAATTTATAAAATCAGTAACAGAAACGTCTTATTAGGTAACTGTGAGACACCTTCAACTAGAACTGGCTGATGCCCTAAAAAAACAGTCTATGTCAGAGGCTTCGCTGGAGGTTACATCACGTTGCCGTATTACTTTAGAAGATGAGACACAGGATTTGAGGAAGAAATTAGGTCAAATCAGAAGTCAGGTATGTATTAAATGTAGCATGTCAACAGTTAATCTGTAGCAGGATAATATAAAGTGTTTTAGGATGCTAATTTCCATGGACCATTTTCTTTTGTATTTTCATTATAATTTAGTGTAATTTTAGTATCTTCACAATGCACTATGTCTTAAACTTTGACTTTCATTCTGCTATTTGTGTTATACATTTTTTTTTCTTACAGTATTTACCGTTAGGAAAGTTGAAAGTTATTCATCATTCCTCACAGAAATTGAGGGAATTTTTTTTCCTACTGTACAATTTTTTTTAAAGATTTATGTAGTCTTTGAGAGAGAGCGAGAGTGCGTGCGCATGCACACGTGTGAGTGGGGGGAGAGGTAGAGGGAGAGGGAGAGAATCTCGAGCAGACTCCCTGCCCAGCACAGAGCCCCACGCCAGCTCGATTCCATGATCCTGAGCTGAAATCATGAGTTGGATGCTTAACCAACTGAGCCAACCAGGTGCAATGTTTTTTTAATGATCTCTCTGTTACCATGATGAGGTGAGCCATATAAAATCAGAAGATAATCTTTAATGGAATGTTTCAGAAAATGGTCTTATTTCTCATGTTCACTTTTATGAACGGATATAGAATCTGTACTGATTTTAGGATAACTTGTACAGAAAACTCATTTTACAAACCAGTT
>NW_027938418.1:0-220 GCF_054177405.1 Leptonychotes weddellii | reverse complement strand
GGGCAACAAAATGAAAAAAAAAAAGGTTATGCTAAACAATTTCATGTCAATAAATTTTAAAATTTTAAATGTACAAATTTCTAGGAAAATGTAACTTGCCAAAAGTGACTCAAAAAAGAATAGGAAATCTGAATATTCTATAAACACCAAAAAATTGAGTCAATAGTGAAAATCTTCCCATGAAGAAAACTCCAGGCCCGAATGGTTTAATCAGCAAGTT
>NW_027938417.1:0-220 GCF_054177405.1 Leptonychotes weddellii | reverse complement strand
TGAGAGAGTTGTTGCTCTTCTTTTCTTCGATCTCCTGTTGAGTTTGTAGGTGTTCAGAATGGTTTGATCCCTATCCAGCTGAATTCCTGAGAGGAGACGAAATCCAGGTCTCCTACTCCTCCGCCATCTTGCTCCGCCCCCCAAAGATAAATTTCTAAGAAGGCTCACTAAGGTCACCATAGTTATCTATCTTTATGTATTTTTTCAATTAACTCATATA
>NW_027938416.1:0-220 GCF_054177405.1 Leptonychotes weddellii | reverse complement strand
GCTCCCTGCTGAGCAGGGAGTCTGCTTCTCCCTCTGACCCTCCTCCCTCTCATGCTCTCTGTCTCTCATTCTCTCTGTCTCAAATAAATAAATAAATCTTTAAATACGATTATCTTCCTACAATGTACCATACAAACTCTAACCTTTTCCACCTGTGCAGTGACCAGAGCCAAGTTTATTAAGCCTGGTACCCTGTCCCTCAGCCTCACTAACGGTCTGT
>NW_027938415.1:0-220 GCF_054177405.1 Leptonychotes weddellii | reverse complement strand
GTCCCTCACTGCTACTTTTTAAAATGTTTTTCACTAAAAACTGTGTTCTTTTAGTTAACTTCTGCAAAACAATTGCTGAAACATGAAGAGGAAATGCAGACTAATACCTGGAGATGGTAGTAGAAGAACAGAAAATGTAACAAAGTAAAGGTCATGGGTAGAAGAGAAAACAGTGGCTAAAGAAAAGCCTTGTGGATCCACCTAAGAGAGTCTGAAATTG
>NW_027938414.1:0-220 GCF_054177405.1 Leptonychotes weddellii | reverse complement strand
TGTTCTCTTATTTGTAAATCATGGGTAATAGCATGACCTTTCTTGTGGGGTGGTGGTGAGGATTATAAGATGCCCATGTTAAAGGAAGCTCTCCATGAAGTATGTTCACTCATACAGAGTATGTTCTGTGATCGTCTATGGAGTCTGTCCTCTGTGTCAGGCACCATTCTAGGTGCCTGTATATCTCAGTGAGCAAAACGGATAAAAGTCTCAGGCCTCA
>NW_027938413.1:0-220 GCF_054177405.1 Leptonychotes weddellii | reverse complement strand
CCACAGCTTTCTTTTCACTTTCATTTGCATGATAAATGCTTTTCCATCCCTTAACTTTCATTCTGCCTATGTCACAGGTCTGAAATGAGTTGTAGGCAGCATATAGATTTTTTGTTTTTTCTTTTAACCACTGTCACCCTAAGTCTTGATTGGAGCATTTAGTCCATTTCTATCCAAAGTAATTATTGATAAGTATGTACATATTGCCATTTTCTTACTT
>NW_027938412.1:0-220 GCF_054177405.1 Leptonychotes weddellii | reverse complement strand
GTGACCTGTCGCGTCCTGGGTGGCAGGTTCCTCCTCCGTGACTCGGAGTTTCAGATGAGGTGCGGTGTGCAGAGTAGATGCGCCGGAAATACTCGTCTTCCCTCTCAAACACCCTCCTACACCTTAGGTTCCTCCTTGACGCGTCCTGCTGTCTGTGTTGTTTCAAGGCAGCTTCTCCGTCTGTCCTGTTGCTCCTTCTTCCAGCCTGGGGACTCCGGGC
>NW_027938411.1:0-220 GCF_054177405.1 Leptonychotes weddellii | reverse complement strand
ATGACATTACGTATTCGACAGAAACACCACCGAATACTCTTATTTGTAACAGAATACTTACTTCTCTCGTGCTTTCTTTATGGACATAGATCCATTTCTCACGATAAAAACCTAGAATAAAAATTAACTTTGTTTTTAAAATCTGGCAAATCATTTAAAATGAAGATTTTTACTGAACTTCAACAGTTGTAAATGGTAAAATTATCTGACTTATACAGAT
>NW_027938410.1:0-220 GCF_054177405.1 Leptonychotes weddellii | reverse complement strand
CCTGGTGGTGGGTATTGAGGCGGGCACGTTCTGCATGGAGCACTGGGTGTTATGCACGAGCAATGAATCATGGAACACTTCATCTAGAACTAATGATGTAATGTATGGGGATTAACATAAGAATAAAAAAAAAATTAAAAAAAAAAATTAGTTATCCACTTTTTATATCAGCAACACATGCACACATCTTTTCAGGTCAACATTATTATACTCACAATGG
>NW_027938409.1:0-220 GCF_054177405.1 Leptonychotes weddellii | reverse complement strand
TCTAGTGGAACTAAGAAAGGATAACTCCACTGGCACTAACCTGTATGGGTTTCTTTCTTTCATTTTTTATCTATCAAGGGATTTTATAGTCACTTCAGCTAACTGTCACTATTTTCTGGCTATCATTCTTTAATGTATTAATTTCGAATGTAAAAAAAGTCACTAGATTCGAAGCTAAGGTCTTTAACTTGAAATGGAGCAATTTTGTCCTCTCTCAGGT
>NW_027938408.1:0-1284 GCF_054177405.1 Leptonychotes weddellii | reverse complement strand
TACCAGACTTCAAGCTCTATTACAAAGCTGTCATCATCAAGACAGTATGGTACTGGCACAAAAACAGGCACATAGATCAATGGAACAGAATAGAGAGCCCAGAAATGGACCCTCAACTCTATGGTCAACTCATCTTCGACAAAGCAGGAAAGAATGTCCAATGGAAAAAAGACAGTCTCTTCAACAAATGGTGTTGGGAAAATTGGATAGCCACATGCAGAAGAATGAAACTGGACCATTTCCTTACACCACACACAAAAATAGACTCCAAATGGTTGAAAGACCTCAATGTGAGACAGGAGTCCATCAACATCTTAAAGGAGAACACAGGCAGCAACCTCTTCAACCTCAGCCACAGCAAATTCTTCCTAGAAACATTGCCGGAGGCAAGGGAAGCAAGGGCAAAAATGAGCTATTGGGACCTCATCAAGATTAAAAGCTTTTGCACAGCAAAAGAAACAGTCAATAAAACCAAAAGACAACCGATAGAATAGGAGAAGATATTTGCAAATGACATATCAGATAAAGGGCTGGTATCCAAAATCTATAAAGAACTTCTGAAACTCAACACCCAAAGAACAAATGATCCAATCAAGAAATGGGCAGAAGACATGAACAGACATTTTGCCAAAGAAGACATCCAAATGGCCAACAGACACATGAAAAAGTGCTCAACATCACTCAGCATCAGGGAAATCCAAATCAAAACCTCAATGAGATGTCACCTCACACCAGTCAGAATGGCTAAAATGAACAAGTCAGGAAATGACAGATGTTGGCGGGGATACAGAAAAGAGGGAACCCTCCTACACTGTTGGTGGGAATGCAAGCTGGAGCAGCCACTCTGGAAAACAGTATGGAGTTTCTTCAAAAAGTTGAAAATAGAGCAACTGTATGATCCAGCAATTGCACTACTGGATATTTACCCCAAAGATACAAATGTAGTGATCAAAAGGGGTACGTGCACCCTGATGTTTATAGGAGCAATGTCCACAATAGCCAAACTGTGGAAAGAGCCAAGATGTCCATTGACAGATGAATGGATAAAGAAGATGTTATATATATATATATATATATATATATATATATATATATATATATACACAATGGAATATTATGCAGCTATCAAAAAGAATGAAATCTTGCCTTTTGCAATGACGTGGATGGAACTGGAGGGTATTATGCTGAGCGAAATAAGTCAATCAGAGAAAGACGTATCATTTGACCTCATTGATATGAGGAATTTTTAATCTCAGGAAACAAACTGAGGGTTGCTGGAGTGGT
>NW_027938407.1:0-220 GCF_054177405.1 Leptonychotes weddellii | reverse complement strand
CCTCCAGTTCCATCCATGTCATTGCAAATGGCAATACCCTCCAGTTCCATCCATGTCATTGCAAATAGCAAGATTTCATTCCTTTTGATGGCTGCATAATATTCCATTGTATATATATACCATATCTTCTTTATCCATTCATCTGTCAATGGACATCTTGGCTCTTACTAATTATTGATTCAGTTAGATATAGGCCTGTTTAGATTGTTGATTTAGTCTT
>NW_027938406.1:0-220 GCF_054177405.1 Leptonychotes weddellii | reverse complement strand
ATGACATTACGTATTCGACAAAAACACCACCGAATACTCTTATTTGTAACAGAATACTTACTTCTCTCGTGCTTTCTTTATGGACATAGATCCATTTCTCACGATAAAAACCTAGAATAAAAATTAACTTTGTTTTTAAAATCTGGCAAATCATTTAAAATGAAGATTTTTACTGAACTTCAACAGTTGTAAATGGTAAAATTATCTGACTTATACAGAT
>NW_027938405.1:0-220 GCF_054177405.1 Leptonychotes weddellii | reverse complement strand
TAGGATAAAAATCTAACCGGATAAAACTGAGAGTGTGCTTATGTGAGGCTGCATGTATTTTTGTTGAAAATACAGTTTTTTGTTGTTCCTGAAAACTAAACTGCGGGAAACCACCCCTTAAGGTCTCGTGGAAGCTTCTGCCCGCCTTGCTCTGTCACACTGCCCTCAGCTCTCTGTACAAACGGGGAAAGCAGGGCTCGAGGCAAAGCAGGAGCGAGCT
>NW_027938404.1:0-220 GCF_054177405.1 Leptonychotes weddellii | reverse complement strand
TGAGATACCACCTCACACCAATCAGAATGGCTAGAATTTACAAGTCAGGAAACGACAGATGTTGGCGGGGATGCGGAGAAAGGGGAACCCTCCTACACTGTTGGTGGGAATGCAAGCTGGTGCAGCCACTCTGGAAAACTGTATGGAGGTTCCTCAAAAAGTTGAAAATAGAGCTACCCTACGATCCAGCAATTGCACTACTGGGTATTTACCCCAAAGA
>NW_027938403.1:0-220 GCF_054177405.1 Leptonychotes weddellii | reverse complement strand
GCAGGCTGGGTTTGGGGCTTCGGGGCCAGAAGCGGAGGCTGCTCTTGCCGGCACCACGGTGTGCCGGGCCCTGTGCCGGACACCTCAGCACACGGCCCCGCCGCGCCCTCTCAGCACGCAGGAGACAGAGCCTGGGCGCAAGCCCCTTTGCAGAGGACGGAGCCGTCCCCACCCAGGTGCCTTGGCCCCCAGCTCCCCCTGGTTCTGCCCAGAGCATAAG
>NW_027938402.1:0-220 GCF_054177405.1 Leptonychotes weddellii | reverse complement strand
CCACAGCTTTCTTTTCACTTCCATTTGCATGATAAATGCTTTTCCATCCCTTAACTTTCATTCTGCCTATGTCACAGGTCTGAAATGAGTTGTAGGCAGCATATAGATTTTTTGTTTTTTCTTTTAACCACTGTCACCCTAAGTCTTGATTGGAGCATTTAGTCCATTTCTATCCAAAGTAATTATTGATAAGTATGTACATATTGCCATTTTCTTACTT
>NW_027938401.1:0-220 GCF_054177405.1 Leptonychotes weddellii | reverse complement strand
TATCTCTGTTTCTAAGACCTTTTTTTTTTTTTTTTTTTTTAAGATTTTATTTATTTATTTGAGACAGAGAGAATGAGAGAGAGAGAGCACATGAGAGGGGGGAGGGTCAGAGGCAGAAGCAGGCTCCCTGCCGAGCAGGGAGCCGGATGCGGGACTCGATCCAGGGACTCCAGGATCATGACCTGAGCTGAAGGCAGTCACTTAACCAACTGAGCCACCC
>NW_027938400.1:0-220 GCF_054177405.1 Leptonychotes weddellii | reverse complement strand
CCCTCTCCCTCTGCCCCTGCCCCCCTGCTCATGCTTACACACACTCTCTCTCAAATAAATAAATAAATCTTAAAAATATATATACATTTGAGCAAAAAATCAAATAAAACTTTTATCAAAAACTTTTACATAGGGGGCGCCTGGGTGGCTCAGTTGGTTAAGCGACTGCCTTCGGCTCAGGTCATGATCCTGGAGTCCCGGGATCGAGTCCTGCATCGGG
>NW_027938399.1:0-220 GCF_054177405.1 Leptonychotes weddellii | reverse complement strand
TCTTGTCCCCGGGGCCACTGAACAGGGCCCATTATCTGAGATCGACCCCACACCTACACACCTGCCTTGGCCAGAGCAGGTGCCAGGCCCCATGCACGACGAATCCGAAAACAGACCTTATCCCTGCCCTCCCAGGAGTTCCTGGCCAGAGCGCGGTCCCTCCAGCACAGTGTCTGCGCACGCACAGCTCACCTGCGCCGAGCAGGCGGCAGGGCTGGGA
>NW_027938398.1:0-220 GCF_054177405.1 Leptonychotes weddellii | reverse complement strand
GATTAACATAAGAATAAAAATAAAATAAAATAAATAAAAAAAAAAAGCTTACTATATTCCAAACAGTGTGTAAGACCCTAAGGATTCCAAGATGATTAGCCATGCTTCTAACCCCAGGAGCTTCACATTTCAGTAAAATGCCAGCTTTAAGTTTTTTCCTGGCTAAAACTGTTATTAAACATGAAGTCTTATTTTGGGTACAATCTAAATGTGTTTTGTG
>NW_027938397.1:0-1284 GCF_054177405.1 Leptonychotes weddellii | reverse complement strand
GAGAGCTCACTGAAGAACAGACTGCGATCTCTCTGCTCTGAGGCAGAGGGTTGGAAATGGTCTCTTCTGCTCTGACTCTTGGAAGAGACCATAAAGCCACCAGGGAAAGCTGCCAGAGAACAAAAGCCCCAAAAAACTGGTTTCCACTGAGCGCATCCTCCCCCACCCCACAGGGAGCAGGGCAACTCTTCCCAAACAGGGTTGCCTAAGTAAAAGCATGGCAGGCCCCTCCCCCAGAAGACAGGCTGGGAGAACAAGAGGCCAGCAACCCTAAGGTCCCTATAAAACAGGTGCATCTTGTTGGGTTGTGGTCAATAATTTGGACTCTGTACATTCCCTCAACCACCCCTCAACAGAATGACTAGGAGGCGGAACCCCCAAAACAGGAAAGACTCAGAGACTGTGACTTCTGCCACAGATTTACAAATGGATACAGATATAACCGAGATGTCAGAGATGGAATTCAGGGTAGCAATTGTGAAGACAATAGCTAGAATGGAGAAATCGATTAATGGCAACATAGAGTCTCTAAGGGCAGAAATGAAAGCTGAACTGGCAGAACTTAAGAACGCTATCAATGAGATACAATCTAATCTAGATGATCTAACAGCTAGGGTAAGTGAGGCAGAAGAATGAATTAGTGATCTAGAAGACTAATTAATAGACAAGAAGGAAAAAGAGGATGCCAGGGAAAAACAACTCAAAATCCATGAAAATAGAATCAGAGAAATAAGTGACACCATAAAACGTTCCAATGTCAGAATTACTGGGATCCCTGAGGGGTAGAGAGAGGGAGAGAGGAGTAGAAGATATATTTGAGCAAACTGTAGCTGAGAACTTCCCTAATCTGGGGAATGTATCAAACATTCATGTCCTAGAGGTAGAGAAGACCCCTCCCAAGATCAGGGAAAACAGGCCAACCCCCGGCATGTAATAGTAAAACTTGCAAATCTTAGAACCAAGGAAACCATCTTAAGGGCAGTTAGGGGGAAGAGATTTCTTATGTACAGAGGGAGGAACATCAGAATAACGTCAGACCTATCCACAGAGACCTGGCAAGCCAGAAAGGCCTGGCAAGACATATTCAGGGTACTAAACAAGAAGAACATGCAGTCAAGAATACTTTATCCAGCAAGGCTGTCATTTAGAATGGATGGAGAGATGCAGAGCTTCCAAGACCCGAAGAAACTGGAAGGACTCCCAAGACGCGAAGAAACTGGAAGGATATGCGACCACTAAGCCATCCCTGAAAGAAATATTAAGGGGGTTCTTTTTTTTTTTTTT
>NW_027938396.1:0-220 GCF_054177405.1 Leptonychotes weddellii | reverse complement strand
CTCCCTCTCCACCACTTGTGCTCTTGCATGCTCTCTCTTCTCTCTCTCTCAATAAATATTTTTTTAAAACAATTCTGCAAGGGCCATCAAAAGGAATGAGATTTTGCCATTTGCAACAACGTGGATGGAACTGGAGGGTGTTATGCTGAGCGAAATAAGTCAATCAGAGAAAGACATGTATCATATGACCTCATTGATATGAGGATTTCTTAATCTCAGG
>NW_027938395.1:0-220 GCF_054177405.1 Leptonychotes weddellii | reverse complement strand
CCACACGCTGCCAGGAGACTGGGGGACCTGCCCAGGGAAGGCAGCCCAAGGCCACACGGCCACTGTGTGGGAACCCCGCCTGGGACTCTGGGGGCCTGGCCAGTCACACAGGGCCCCACGCTCAGAAAGGCCAGAGCTTGGTTTCAGGCTGTGCTGTCACCATCTTTAAAGCTAACCATTTTGGGGGCACCTGGGTGGCTCAGTCGTTAAGCATCTGCCT
>NW_027938394.1:0-220 GCF_054177405.1 Leptonychotes weddellii | reverse complement strand
TCCTTATTTTGTACAATCCAGTACCAGATGGTTGAATGATTAAAATGTGTTAGGGGGATATGGAAATCACCCAGGTTTAGAGGAATATTGGAAATTACCTTTGACTACTTTTTGTGCATGTCCATTGTGCACTTTGATTGTCTTGAAATAATTCTCAGACTCATCAGCTGTTGGTAATCAAGATATGCCTCCAGTCTCCAACTTTCTGATTCTTTTTCAT
>NW_027938393.1:0-220 GCF_054177405.1 Leptonychotes weddellii | reverse complement strand
AGAAACAATTTAGCATCATCCTGTTTTTCCATATCCATGGTTCTCTCAGGTTAATTGAGCATTAATCTCATAACGGATATCATATACCATATACAACTAGTTGGATTGCATGTCTGATTTTAATATATAGATCATAATTGTGCTGAATAATGAAGATAGTGAGATATTTGCCTTTTGGAAAATGTGTAACTTGATATCTACATACTATCATTGTGATTTT
>NW_027938392.1:0-220 GCF_054177405.1 Leptonychotes weddellii | reverse complement strand
TGGAATAATTTACATAAATTTTTTTAAAAAAGAATGAGGGTAGATAGTTGATTCTCAATGAAAAACAATTTTCCATTATCTAATTAGATATCTGCTCTTCACATTATCAATAAATAGTCACCAATTCCAACTTTTTAGCAAATTTTATATTCAAGTAAAATCAATGTTTTATGTTCCTTTTTCTTTCTTTCCTTCCTTCTTTCCTTCCTTCCTTCCTCTT
>NW_027938391.1:0-220 GCF_054177405.1 Leptonychotes weddellii | reverse complement strand
ATCCCAGACCTGTATTTCTATACCCATCTATTACTGAGGGTATATATTGCTAAGCTACCCTCACCACATAATGGTACTCAATTCCCAGTTTGTTCCCACTTTCCCTAATGTCAACTCAGAAAGAGCAACCCATCCCAAACTGATCCCTACATCTCTTAGAGTCTCCCACAAATTATTCAGATCACCCAAATTGTGCAAAAGGGCCTTCCCTTTTCCCTCT
>NW_027938390.1:0-220 GCF_054177405.1 Leptonychotes weddellii | reverse complement strand
GGGTGCGGGAGGCCATGTGTCCTGGTGTGACAGGGGAAGACAGCTCACTGCTGCTGGCCACCCAGGTGGAGGGCCAGAGCACCAACCTGCAGCGGCTGGCCGAGCCGTCCCAGCTGCTCAAGTCAGCCATCGTGCATCTCATCAACTACCAGGATGATGCCGAGCTGGCCACCCGGGCCCTGCCTGAACTCACCAAACTGCTCAACGATGAGGACCCGGT
>NW_027938389.1:0-220 GCF_054177405.1 Leptonychotes weddellii | reverse complement strand
ACCAAGCAGAGTCTTAATTACAACCCTCAGTTGTTGAACAAGAACTCACAAATCTGATTGTATTATTTCCCTGCTTAAACACCTTCAAGAGATCACCATGATTAAAATATTTGCTGCAATTATTCAACCTGCATACACACTTTCCAAGACTAATCTTTTGCACATTGTAAGAGGAGGAGAAAGGAGCTGACCTACTTCACTTTCCATTAGGAATGATGTT
>NW_027938388.1:0-220 GCF_054177405.1 Leptonychotes weddellii | reverse complement strand
TCCCGCGGAGCAGGGAGCCCGATGCGGGGCTCGATCCCAGGACCCTGGGATCATGACCTGAGCCGAAGGCAGACGCTTAATGACAGAGCCACCCAGGCGCCCCAAGCATTTGTAATCTTGATGGATATTGTCACATTGCCTTCCAAGGAGGTTCTACCCTTTTATGCCTGATTGTACCAGTTCTCTAGCAACGTGTACAGTGGCCTGACTCCCCAGTCAT
>NW_027938387.1:0-220 GCF_054177405.1 Leptonychotes weddellii | reverse complement strand
GTCACAAGCTCCGTGTGTGGAGACGGTCCTGGTAGATGCTGCTCACCGTCTGGCCTCGTGCTGGTCGATGACCTGTCGCTACCAGACTCTCCTGAGAGTCAGGAGACTCAGGAGCCCGTCCTCATCTGACCTCCAAGAGTGCCGGGTCGTCGTCCTCGGCATCCCCGTCGGAGTCTCAGGCTGCTCTGGGGAGGCGGGCAGGGCTCCAGGGCCCCTGCTT
>NW_027938386.1:0-1284 GCF_054177405.1 Leptonychotes weddellii | reverse complement strand
CTGCAGCAGCTAACAGGCACACATTAACTTAATCTTTGTGAAAATCCAAAGATGGAGGAACTCTTATTGTCCCCATTTCACACATGAGGAAAGTGCTGCTCAGAGAGAAGAGAGGACTGTCCAAGGTCACATGGCCAGAAAGTGGTGAACTGGGTTGGCCAGCCCAGCTCCTCTGATCCCATTGTTGAAGCCTCTGGGGTAACCTCTGAGCAGCCCTCTATGACGGGCCAGGGGGCGACAGAGGGGGGGCCCTTGAGCAGACAATGAAGAGGAGAAAATGTTAAATGTTGACAGTCACAGGAAGGGGACAGGCTGCCAGAACACTTGCTGTGACAACTATTTTTAACCATAAACAGCACAAGAGTGTTTATAAGAATCGTATGTACTTGTGAGTCCACCACTCAGGACAGAACTTACACAGAACATACTTATACCTCTCCAAACAGGCATTCACTCCAGGTCGCTCCATCAAATATATGACCATAGACAGGTTAGGTGTTTCATCCGAGAATGAGACTAATAAATGTGTTTATAAAGGAATACATTTGTAAATAAATGTTACGGAGTGCCTGGGGTGGCTCAGTCGGTTAAGCAACCGACTCTTGATTTTGACTTAGGTCACAATCTCAGGGTTGTGAGATTGAGCCCCGAGTCAGGCTCTGCACTGAGTGTGGAACCTGCTTAAGATTCTCTCTCCCCCTCTCCCTCTGTCCCTCCCTCCCTTTCCTCTCAAATAAGTAAATAAATACATATATAAATAAATAAATCTATTAATAACTATTAAGAACTTCAAGGCTTGCATGTCTTAGGCCAGATAATACCTTTGATGTTCCTATTTACCAGTGTCCACAAGAGAGGACAGGATATACTCCACAGAGTATCACAGCACTAGCTAATAATCCCTATTTCAAGTCCTTTTTTGGAATGAGGCTGGGCACAAACGAATGAAATCACGCTGAGCATAGTTCCTTTCCTGTATACCTCGTCCCAGTTTCCCATCGCTCCTCAATCTTCATGTAAGGCCCCTGTCCCCCATTAAGTTCACGTCAACTGCTATGCCACCCTCTCTACCCACCCCCCCCACTGCCATCTCCTCCTGACCTCCGCACGTTCCCCTACCACCAATAGCCTGCAGCACCTCAGCCTTGGTCTGCAGCCCCACTCCGGTTACCACCATCGTTCTGGGAATTCAATATGGCCGGGAGACCCCCTGCCCGCCCCCCCGGCCAACCTCCTGGCCTCACAGGCCTTGACTGGCTCAGAGCCAGTGAGGACGTCTTTCCC
>NW_027938385.1:0-220 GCF_054177405.1 Leptonychotes weddellii | reverse complement strand
TTTTTTTAAATAAGCCAAGGTAAGAGGCACATGAACAGAGTCTCAGAGGTTCCCAACTCAGAGCTTCTAGTAGTCCTTTCCCTTTTGGGTGTGGGGAGTATTAATGCCTCCTGAAACACAACAATATTGTAACAACACAATACACATCGCCAACCACAGAGCTTTATCACATAAACAAGGATGACCATCCACGTGGCTGTTCTTTTAGTCCACAGTCCCT
>NW_027938384.1:0-220 GCF_054177405.1 Leptonychotes weddellii | reverse complement strand
TTTCTTTTTTGAGTTCAGCTTATTCATCGAATAGCTTATCAGCTACAAGAAGCAGCAATCACCACATGCTATTAAAGTTCTTTTTCCTATCCTCTTGTCTTAGGGCTAATGTTTATAAGTACTTCTTTCAACTTAGTCCAAATTACAGTTCTACATTAGATAACATTATCCTTTCAGTCTCCAGTAACTGTTGTTTCACTGCTTCCTTTCTGCCCCTTAA
>NW_027938383.1:0-220 GCF_054177405.1 Leptonychotes weddellii | reverse complement strand
TTTTAAAGATTTTATTTTTTATTTATTTATTTGAGACAGAGAGAATGAGAGAGAGAGCATATGAGAGGGGGGAGGGTCAGAGGGAGAAGCAGACTCCCTGCCGAGCAGAGAGCCCGATGCGGGACTCGATCCCGGGACTCCAGGATCATGACCTGAGCCGAAGGCAGTCGCTCAACCAACTGAGCCACCCAGGCGCCCATAAAGATTTATTTTTTTATGT
>NW_027938382.1:0-220 GCF_054177405.1 Leptonychotes weddellii | reverse complement strand
TGATAGATCCCAAACTTCCAGAAGAGTAGCAGGCACAAAATAGATGCCTATTAAATATTTGAGGAATGAATGGTCAGCTCAGAAAACTCCTACCTATGCTTCAAAACCTCAGTCAAATGTTCTTGCTTTTGGTGCCGCCCTGTCCCCCTGGGAGCTGCCCTCCCATACTGCTTTGCATTGCCTTCTCTTAGAGCAGTTTGAACGTCGGCAGGCCAAGGAG
>NW_027938381.1:0-220 GCF_054177405.1 Leptonychotes weddellii | reverse complement strand
CACAGAAGAGCAATGGCTATTGACATCAATGGCAATGTCAGAAATGCCAAGTTTAGATGGATGCAGCTTTTGGGGAGGATGCAGGGAGGTCTTTTTTACCAGAACCAGCTTCCCTTTCTTAGTTTCCCCCTTTCACTGACTGTGCCTCTGGGCATGCAAAAGTGTCCTTCCGTGCAATGGGGAGTTAGCTTATTTGTGCATGGGGGTAAGGGAGCCTTTG
>NW_027938380.1:0-220 GCF_054177405.1 Leptonychotes weddellii | reverse complement strand
CTTTGTGGGGAGGATTATGCATCTCTAGTGCTATTAGAATCTGTGAGGGAAATAGAACAGAAAAGCCATTGATCTTTGCCTTTATGGGAAAAAGAATAACCCATCTGTTGCTTCAGTCACTCTCAGCTCAGTTTCTAAAGCAAGTTTAGAAACTTCAGCCCAGTTTCTAAAGCAAGTTTTGGGTCCATAGTTCAGCAGGGTGCATAGAATTACAACACAT
>NW_027938379.1:0-220 GCF_054177405.1 Leptonychotes weddellii | reverse complement strand
TCGTCTCTCATGGTTTGTCTACCCCTCCGATTTCCCCCCTTCATTCTTCCTCTCCTGCTATCTTCTTTTTTTTTTTTTCTTAACATATATTGCATCATTTGTTTCAGAGATACAGATCTGAGATTCAACAGTCTTGCACAATTCACAGCACTTACCAGAGCACATACCCTCCCCAGTGTCTATCACCCAGTCAGCCCATTGCCCCCCCCCCCCCCCCCCC
>NW_027938378.1:0-220 GCF_054177405.1 Leptonychotes weddellii | reverse complement strand
GTTTGCCAAGACAGAAAAAGAAGGAGAGAGTATTGCAGTTTGGAATCTATGATTAGGACTAGATAGGCCTGGGAAGACCCTGAGTGCCTTTACTATCCAGCTCGGGATCTGGGTCTTGCCTTCTTTCTGATCCTGCAGTAGACCATCCTCCCCATCACCTTGCCTGAAGCAGAGGCATTTAGGATGGAATCAGCAGAGACTGATTGTAGGTGTTGGGTGG
>NW_027938377.1:0-220 GCF_054177405.1 Leptonychotes weddellii | reverse complement strand
TCCAAAACAAAGTTATGTGGACAAAAGTAACAAAGTATACCTTCCCCAAAGAGAGCTGAAGGATCCACTCAGAAAGAAGATGTCAACGAATCCTCAAAGAGCCCACAAATGACAGATTCATCTAAAAAGGAACTGTTAACAATGATCTCATCTTTTATGATGTCACATTTGATTTTAGATGGCCTTGCATATCCCATTACTTTTGCACCTTGAAAGTAAT
>NW_027938376.1:0-220 GCF_054177405.1 Leptonychotes weddellii | reverse complement strand
CCCCCCCCCCCCCCCCCCCCCCTGGGTTAGCCTGGTGATGGGTATTAAAGAGGGCACGTTCTGCATGGAGCACTGGGTGTTATACACAAACAATGAATCAAGGAACACTACATCAAAAACTAATGATGTCATGTATGGTGATTAACATAATAAAAAGAAAGTGTTCACATCTAGAAGGACTTTCTCCAGATTATGGGAGCAATGCACAAGTTTTGTTGGT
>NW_027938375.1:0-220 GCF_054177405.1 Leptonychotes weddellii | reverse complement strand
CACTGACTGGCCAGAGTCAGAGCTCCCCAGGCTGACCCTCGTCGTCCCCCATCCACTGACCGGCCAGAGTCAGAGCTCCCCAGGCTGACCCTCGTCGTGCCCCATCCACTGATCGGCCGGAGTCAGAGCTCCCCAGGCTGACCCTCATCGTGCCCCATCCACTGACCGGCTGGAGTCAGTGCTCTCCAGGCTGACCCTCGTCGTGCTCCATCCACTAACT
>NW_027938374.1:0-220 GCF_054177405.1 Leptonychotes weddellii | reverse complement strand
CATGACCTGAGCCGAAGGCAGTCGCTTAACCAACTGAGCCACCCAGGCGCCCACTATTATACCCATTTAAAATAATGGTAAACTGTATGTTCAACAGTAGACACATGCTTTTTCTTCAATTCTTTTTGCTTGCTTCTTAGGCACATGGTCATCTACAGAAAAGGATGCCAGTCTATTTGCAATTTGACAAAATTGGAAGTAAAGCAGTTTTTCTGTTTAT
>NW_027938373.1:0-220 GCF_054177405.1 Leptonychotes weddellii | reverse complement strand
GATGGGTATTAAAGAGGGCATGTACTGCATGGAGCACTGGGTGTTATACGCAAACAATGAATCATGGAACACTACATCAAAAACTAATGATGTATGGTGATTAACATAACAATAAAAAGGAAAACAGGTTGCATTGTTATTCAAATAATTGAAATAAAATTGTATTTGAAATCTTTCCTAGCAATATTGCCATTTAAAAAAAAATGTTGCTTATGGGGCG
>NW_027938372.1:0-220 GCF_054177405.1 Leptonychotes weddellii | reverse complement strand
TGACTGAGATCCTGAAACAATGACAAGATCATCAATGGCGAGCCCAGTTGGGTTCACAGTTGCACACGCCTCTTGGAGGCATTGCCGCTTCACTGAAGCTTCCCGGGCTGTCAGGGCACCTCCTCAAGTTCCACAAGCAAGTTGCTGCATCTTGCTTTCACCTTAGGCCTTATTGGGGCTTTTCCTGTTACCCAGGTCATGGTGCCGGGGAAGACAAAAT
>NW_027938371.1:0-220 GCF_054177405.1 Leptonychotes weddellii | reverse complement strand
ATACTGCTTTGGGTGAATATTGAATATTTAGAAGATTCTAATATTCTTGGGTATGGCCCACAAATGTCCAACGGTATATAATATTTCTTAGAAAACTTAGAAAATTGTCTAAGAAGAAAACAAGGGTAGAGGTAGTTGCCAATTTTCTCATACTAATTATCTCTATCACTGGCTTATTCCTTTAAATGGACTTGGTGTCTCCCAGGCGCCCCAAACATGT
>NW_027938370.1:0-220 GCF_054177405.1 Leptonychotes weddellii | reverse complement strand
GCTCAACATCATACCCTCCAGTTCCATCCACGTCGTTGCAAATGGCAAGATCTCATTCCTTTTGATGGCTGAACCATGAGTTTCATCGAAGAATGTGAAGGTCCGTCAGTGTAGCGGATGCTATGGTGTGCCACCCAGATAGAGCCCGCTGCCCACATTCCATTCAAAATGGAAACATTAATTCCCCCATCTGCTGGAAGCTTTGAGGGAAAACAGTTCT
>NW_027938369.1:0-220 GCF_054177405.1 Leptonychotes weddellii | reverse complement strand
TCCCAAAGACACACAGAGTGTGGGGGTAGAGGAGGAAGAGAGAGAGAGAGAGATGGGCCACCATTATTGCTGAGCATATAAATTTTGCCTCAAAAGACCCAGGAAGGCAATAGCTGAGAGTTTCACTTGAACACCAAGTCACTCGTGCTGAACATATGGGATATCTCCCCCTAATCTCATTATACTTTAAAAAAAAAAAAATCTTGTTATACTTCAAATT
>NW_027938368.1:0-220 GCF_054177405.1 Leptonychotes weddellii | reverse complement strand
CAGTTCCCAGTCTGGCCTGATAGAGCTGGGTTAGCAGGAAAAAGATAGGGAAAGATGTGCTGTGGATAGTACTCAGGATTCTCCAGGAAAGCAGAATTATAGGATGCTTATAAATCCAGAGAGATGTACTGTAAAGAATGGCTCACATTATTATAGAGGCTGGTGAGTCTAGAGTCTGCAGGGAGGGTGAGCCAGGCTGAGAAGCAGGGAAGATCTGCTG
>NW_027938367.1:0-220 GCF_054177405.1 Leptonychotes weddellii | reverse complement strand
AGGTGTGGTTAGAGAATATGGTTAGAGAAGGAGGCATGGAGAAAGCAAGGCTTACACCAGGGACTGAGGATAGACAGCTCTTTTTCCAAGGGTCTGGGGAGCAGTTGAAAGACAGTGATCCTTTAGTGTGGGGGAGAAGAACTTGCCATAAATTCCATTGCTCTCAGAGGAGTGCTGGACAGGAGATCCTTGGTTAAAAGCCTTAAATAAGTCTTGTCTT
>NW_027938366.1:0-220 GCF_054177405.1 Leptonychotes weddellii | reverse complement strand
GCTGGGTTGGTGCCTCCTTCACCACTTCTACCCCTGCCCCCAGTTCCTGTGCCTCCCCACATGACTGCTCACTATGCAATTATCACATTTGCCCATGGGCTTACCCCATCGGCCACATGAGCTACAGGAGGGCAGAAACAGGGGTCATCTTTTCTCTACTGAACCCTTAGCTCCTGGCACTGTGCCTGCAGAGAAGAGTCGCTGAACGAAGATATGTATT
>NW_027938365.1:0-1284 GCF_054177405.1 Leptonychotes weddellii | reverse complement strand
CCTGCTTGTGTTCCCTCTCTCGCTGTGTCTCTCTCTGTCAAATAAACAAAATCTTAAAAAAAAAAAATAGCTTCCAGGACAAACAAAAACTAAAAGAAATTGCAAACACCAAACCAGCCCTACAAGAAATACTGAAAAGGGTCCTCTAAGCAAAGAGAGAGCCTAAAAGAAACAGACCAGAAAGGAACAGAGACAATATACAGTAACAGTAACCTTATAGGCAATACAATGGCACTAAATACATATCTTTCAATAGTTACCCTGAATGTAAATGGGCTAAATGCCCCAATCAAAAGACACAGGGTATCAGACTGGATAAAAAAACAAGACCCATCTATATGCTGTCTGCAAGAGACCCATTTTAGACCCAAAGACACCTACAGATTTAAAGTGGGGGTGGAAAACTATTTACTGCTAATGGACATCAAAAGAAAGCTGGGGTGGCAATCCTTATATCAGACAAATTAGATTTTAAACCAAAGACTGTAATAAGAGATGAGGAAGGACACTATATCATACTTAAAGGGTTTATCCAACAAGATCTAACAATTTTAAATATCTATGCCCCTAACATAGGAGCAGCCAATTATATAAGCCAATTAATAACAAAAGCAACAAAACACATTGACAATAATATAATAATAGTAGGTGACTTTAACACCCCCCTCACTGCAATGGACAGCTCATCTAAGCAAAAGATCAACAAGGAAATAAAGACTTTAAATGACACACTGGACCAAATGGACTTCACAGACATATTCAGAACATTCCATCCCAAAGCAACAGAATACACATTCTTCTCTCATGTCATGGAACATTCTCCAGAATAGATCACATCCTGGGTCACAAATCAGTTCTCAACCAGAACCAAAAGACTGGGATCATTCCCTGCATATTTTCAGACCACAGTGCTTTGAAACTAGAACTCAATCACAAGAGGAAAGTTGGAAAGAACTCAAATACATGGAGGCTAAAGAGCATCCTACTAAAGAATGAATGGGTCAACCAGGAAATTAAAGAAGAATTTAAAAAATTCATGGAAACAAATGAAAATGAAAACACAACTATTCAAAATCTTTGGGATGCAGCAAAGGCAGTCCTACGAGGAAAGTATATAGCAATACAAGCCTTTCTCAAGAAACAAGAAAGGTCTCAAATACACAACCTAACCCTACACCTAAAGGAGCTGGAGAAAGAAGAGCAAATAAAGCCTAAACCCAGCAGGAGAAGAGAAATAATAAAGATCAGAGCAGAAATCAATGAAATAGAAACCAAAAGAACAGT
>NW_027938364.1:0-220 GCF_054177405.1 Leptonychotes weddellii | reverse complement strand
TTAGCTATTTTTTTACCCACTCCTTCATTTCCTCCAGCTCCTTACGGCTATCAGAGATTAGGCACGAGGCATCCTGCTAGAAACAAGTATTTTTGTTTCTTTCCAGTTTTTTTTCTCCTGCGGTTTCTTTTTTTTTTTTTTAAAGATTTTATTTATTTATTTGAGACAGAGAGAATGAGAGAGACAGAGAGCACATGAGAGGGGGGAGGGTCAGAGGGAG
>NW_027938363.1:0-220 GCF_054177405.1 Leptonychotes weddellii | reverse complement strand
GTGGCCCAAGTCAGAGACTCTGTTACAACTTCTCCACAAAGTAAACTCCTGTCTATTGCCGGTGGGAGAAGCAGTTTGGGGCTTCTAATTGCTTCTCATACAGATTTCAACAAATTTCTGTATATTCATCCCCAGATTTACCCCGATTACTAGATACCCGGTACTACAAAGTCCTGAGCCTTTTGGGGATTGGGGGTGCGGGGACAGGATTCTGTTGTAG
>NW_027938362.1:0-220 GCF_054177405.1 Leptonychotes weddellii | reverse complement strand
TTAAAGCAGGAACAACTTTCATATATATATACCAAAAATAAGGTTAACTACAATGAAGTGATAGAATATGACTCTAAAAATGAAAAATATAAAAGATTTTTAGGGGTCCCTGGGTGGCTCAGTCGTTAAGCGTCTGCCTTCAGCTCAGGTCATGATCCCAGGGTCCTGGGATTGAGTCCCACATGGGCTCCCTGGTCATCGCAAAGCCTACTTCTCCCTC
>NW_027938361.1:0-220 GCF_054177405.1 Leptonychotes weddellii | reverse complement strand
ACTGTGGGATAACTTCTTCTATGATAAAGTCTAACTGATTATTGATTTTATATGATAATCTCATAAGCAACCATCTTGGATAAGTCTGAGGAAAACATTTAAAATAGAGAATGTTCTTTTTCCTGCTTTTGTTCCTCTGACAGGAGTGTTTGAAGTGTCTGTTTCTGCATTCTGATATTTTATTTTTTTATTTTTTTTTAAAGATTTTATTTATTTATTT
>NW_027938360.1:0-220 GCF_054177405.1 Leptonychotes weddellii | reverse complement strand
TCCTCTTATAGCTGGGCCACCGTTTTAATTATATTGAGTTAATCTTTGGTTTGTCAGGCTACCACCCCTTTTCTCATCTTATCAGTATTTGGGTAGAGAGGGTGTTGTATTGAAGTTTTAAGTATGTTTGTTCACTATTTAATTCAAATTGGAATGTGTTTTGAAATACAGTCACTGCAAGAATGCTTAGGAATAAGCTAATTTTCTAGGGGATTTGTCT
>NW_027938359.1:0-220 GCF_054177405.1 Leptonychotes weddellii | reverse complement strand
ATGATAAACAATATGAACAGACAGATTAGATCTGGAAAAGAATAAAAAGCTGGAATCTAAATTAAACATTAAATCTTAAACTATGATATTTGAAAAATGGGGTGATTTAACAGGAAGTTAGAAACAAGATCTAATGGCTCAAATAGTCACACTGAAGAGGTGACATGATCAAAGAGCTAAACTCTAGCAGTCATTACACTGTTGGGTGAAAAACTGAAGT
>NW_027938358.1:0-220 GCF_054177405.1 Leptonychotes weddellii | reverse complement strand
TTAAATGTCCATGCCAAAGACAGATACACCATCATCTCTTTCCTTCTCACCTGCGAAAACACCAACATTACTACCATAACACACCACTCCACGATTGTGGGTATTCACGGCATAATTGGCCTAATACTCACATAAAAAAATATGTATTTTCTCTGAAATAGAAACACAAGAGCATGATTACTACAAATGGTAAAATGCTCTCATTTCTTACCTGATTATA
>NW_027938357.1:0-220 GCF_054177405.1 Leptonychotes weddellii | reverse complement strand
GGCATCTCAGACATATATAGTTCAAATTCCTTATCAGGCTCTTCTATCAGTGATTTTCCTTGGGAGTAGCATCAAAGTCTGAGTTTTTTGTTCACACCTGGCATTAGATTTTATCATGTAACTTTGCATTTTGGTCATCAGACTAATTTTTGAATGGGATTTCTTTTTGTTAGCTTTCCTTGTTGTTTTCTAACTCTTGCCCTGTGGTAGGCAGAATTTC
>NW_027938356.1:0-220 GCF_054177405.1 Leptonychotes weddellii | reverse complement strand
GTCATATCCAAACTCAACAGGGTGCAAGTGATCAAGCAAAATCTTAGGAAGAAGATGACCTCATTACTGTTTATAGCTATATCTCTGATTCTGTTCAGTGCATGACCCTAGCATATCTTCTGCTCCCCTACCCAGTCCTATCCTCAACCGCTGTGATAAAATTATGTTTCATATCACCGTGGTGTATTTTATTTTATTTATTTTTTTTTTTTTAAGATTT
>NW_027938355.1:0-220 GCF_054177405.1 Leptonychotes weddellii | reverse complement strand
TAGGCAATTTCTTTTCTCTTTCCCCCTCGCCCCCTCCTCTGGATGGTCATTCCATCTGGGATGCGGTGATTCCATTGCGGGCCTCCCTCCGGGACCTGGCTCAGTGGGCTGCCCACCTTCACCTCTGATCGTCAGGTGTTAGTCAAAAGGCAAACACCAGGGCTGGCTTAGGGGCCCTGACTGGTGATTCCGCATTTCCTAGACCAACAGGAAGCAAAGC
>NW_027938354.1:0-1284 GCF_054177405.1 Leptonychotes weddellii | reverse complement strand
GATGAAGCGGATACGCTGTTTCTCGGGTCGTCAATTTAGTAAGATTTTTTCTGCGATAGAGAGCCTTACGGTGTTTAGCGATAGGCGTTAGATAAGTTTATTGTATTATAAATTACTATCTGCCCATTCCTCAATAAGTTTGTATTTTCCAAACCAATGCAACAGTGCGCTTCTATCTATACCGTCTTTAACTGTCCAAAAATCTACTGGATAAGCCCAGTTAGAGCTGTGTGTTTTTTTCTCTTGCTCTATATTCCATACATATTTATTCAAATAGCTTAACTTGTCTTCAGGCTGAAGAATAGCACAGTACCCTAAAGTTTCTAATAGAAAAGAACAATCATTTAGAGTGTAATGTGGTAAAGTTTTTTTTAGCTCTTTTATCATTAGTCTAGGTGGAAGGTTATTTTTTTGTTTATGTATGCAAGCTAAGACGTCTATAAATATATCTTCACCTAAAGCTACTAAGCTGTCTTCATGCTCCAGAGGTGTATATTTCAAATTGAAATAAAGATATGAAGGTTTTGTACCTGCTACACTCCCATAAAGTCTTAATGCATTTAAGAATGTTAAGTCAAATGTTCTTTTTTTAAATTCTCCACATATTAAGCAAGTCACTTGTTCGGAGTTTGTTGTGTAATGATCATGCAAATAGAAATTAGTCATAACACTATAAGCAGATAACCCACTTCTATAAATTGGGTCATTAGTTGCAATACCCTGTAAAAAGTTATTTACTACCGTAGACTTGTTTAAACTTCTATAAGTCTTTGAAGCCAAATCACAAATTTTATTGTGAGTATATTGAACTTTACCTAGTAATAGTCCATTTTCCTGTAATAATTGCAATTCATCATCATTCAAACCTGCATTTTCGTCTGAATAAGGAGAGTATTTTTTCAAGGTTTTAACTAATTTTTTATTATACATTTAAGTGCACCCGTCTGTGTTTTTTGGAAGTTTAGGAGGCTTAGACCCATATGATCTTGATTCGAGTGAAGGTAGTTCATTGGCATTTTTTATTCCTTTATCTTGTAAATAAGTAGCGGCATCTGCACGATAATTAGAAGCCTTTTTATTTCTAGCAGATATACCTTGATCAATGTTACCTCTAACATTTTTTTGGTTTCTGCCTAAGATACCATTAGTTCTTGTACCGCTATCTTCAATACCCCTGACAATATTATAATCAGTTGTAACAAGAGAAGTTCTATGCATACTATCACCTGAACCAAATCTCGCTCCATCTGCTCCTTTATTATTCGAATGACGAGACATTACTTG
>NW_027938353.1:0-220 GCF_054177405.1 Leptonychotes weddellii | reverse complement strand
GGCCAGGTGAGCACGGAGTGCGGCTGGAGACCGGGAAGACGGGAGTGACTGACTGCTTTTCTCTGGGGGCTCACTGAGGAGTGGGGCCCCAAGTTCTCAGCTCCTCTGGGGTGGAGATTGGGAGGCTGCCGTTTTCACTCTCGTCCTCCAAAGCTGTATGGAAAGCTTGCAGGGAACAAAAGCTCCCGAGAGCAAACCCAAGCAGATTACTTAGCCCGGC
>NW_027938352.1:0-220 GCF_054177405.1 Leptonychotes weddellii | reverse complement strand
TCTGTCTGTGGACATTTGGGCTGTTTCCATATCTTGCTTATTGTAAATAATGCTACAAAAGACATAGGGGGGGCATATATCTTTTTTTTTTTTTTTATTCTTATGTTAATCCCCATACATTACATCATTAGTTCTAGATGAAGTGTTCCATGATTCATTGTTCGTGCACAACACCCAGTGCTCCATGCAGAACGTGCCCTCCTCAATACCCACCACCAGG
>NW_027938351.1:0-220 GCF_054177405.1 Leptonychotes weddellii | reverse complement strand
ACAATAAAAAATGTCTTCATGTAAGTATGACCCATGCCGTATTTGGGATACACTTACACTAAAAAACGATTTATTGTATCTGAAATTCAAAATCACCTTGGCATCCTGTATTTTATCTGGCACCCAACTCTGAAATCATATCCCAAATAGTTAAATACATTTAGAGACACATCAGAGCCGTGATTTTCATAAGGTTCTCTAAGGGTTCTGTGACTCCGTT
>NW_027938350.1:0-220 GCF_054177405.1 Leptonychotes weddellii | reverse complement strand
CCAGGTACCGTGTTCAGTAGCGGAGGTCCATTTACTCATTGGTCCTTACAATAGATGGCCTGCCAGGGAGACATCACCTCTTGGATTAGAGATGAGGAACTCTAAACCTAAAATGATAACGTAACTCTTCCAAGCCCACACAGCTAGAAAACAATGTAGCTAGAATTTGCATACTCATTCCCAACCCTCTTAAACCTGACGGTATATTTTTTAAAGATTT
>NW_027938349.1:0-220 GCF_054177405.1 Leptonychotes weddellii | reverse complement strand
GTTTGTCTCCTGATATTAAAAATTCCTCATATCAGTGAGATCATATATGTCTTTCTCTGATTGACTTATTTTGCTTAGCATATTACCCTCTAGTTCCATCCACGTCATTGCAAATGGCAAGATCTCATTCCTTTTGATGGCTGCATAATATTCCATTGTCTATATACACCACATCTTCTTTATCCATTCATCTGTCGATGGACATCTTGGCTCTTTCCAC
>NW_027938348.1:0-220 GCF_054177405.1 Leptonychotes weddellii | reverse complement strand
TCTACTGTTCCCCCTGCTTGTGCTCTCTTGCTCTCTCTGTCAAATAAATGGGTAGAATCTTTAAAAAAAAACAAAAACAGGGCACCTGGGTGGCTCAGTTGGTTAAGCGACTGCCTTCGGCTCAGGTCATGATCCTGGAGTCCCAGGATCGAGTCCCGCATCGGGCTCCCTGCTCAGTGGGGAGTCTGCTTCTCCCTCTGACCCTCCCCCCTCTCATGTG
>NW_027938347.1:0-220 GCF_054177405.1 Leptonychotes weddellii | reverse complement strand
CCTACCTCCACAACATATTTGGAATCCACACCCTGGTTTCCTTTCTTACTTCTTCATTGCCTGAGACCTGAATCATTCTGGAAGGTCACCAACTCATGTTCAGCTTCCAGCTTTTCTTAATCTGGATTTCTATAAACTCTTAATAAAAAGACTTTCTTTTAGGGGCCCCTGAGTGGCTCAGTTGGTTAAGCATCCAACCCGTGATTTCGGCTCAGGTCAT
>NW_027938346.1:0-220 GCF_054177405.1 Leptonychotes weddellii | reverse complement strand
TTCTTTATCCAGTCATCTGTTGATGGACATCTTGGCTACAAAGCTGACTTTTAAGATGAACATTTCCCAAACATGATAACATTCTCAGGTTCCAAACTTAGTTCCAATTTAAAATACATCTTAATCGGGCACCTGGGTGGCTCAGTTGATTAAGCAACTGCCTTCGGCTCAGGTCATGATCCTGGAGCCCCGGGATCGAGTCCCGCATCAGGCTCCCTGC
>NW_027938345.1:0-220 GCF_054177405.1 Leptonychotes weddellii | reverse complement strand
GAAGAAATACAGGCATGCCTTGCTTTCTTGCACTCCACACATAACTGTGTTGTTTTTTGTTGTTGTTGTTTTTTACAAATTGAAGGTTCGTTGCAGTCCTGCATCCAGCAAGTCTGTCAGCACCATTTTTCCGATGGCATTCGCTCACTTCGTGTCCTATTTTGGTAATCCTCACAATTTTTCTTTTTCATTACTATTGTGATGATCTGTGATCAGTGAT
>NW_027938344.1:0-220 GCF_054177405.1 Leptonychotes weddellii | reverse complement strand
GGCTGTGAAAGCTTGACCAGATGGGGTCTGAGTGGTGACCAAAAGCAAGGTTTAAAGACAGAGAGTGTTTCGTGTACTGTGCTCTGAAATGGAACATAAAAAAGGATGCTTAACGGGCGCCTGGGTGGCTCAGTTGGTTAAGCGACTGCCTTCGGCTCAGGTCATGATCCTGGAGTCCCGGGATCGAGTCCCGCATCGGGCTCCCTGCTCGGCGGGGGGT
>NW_027938343.1:0-220 GCF_054177405.1 Leptonychotes weddellii | reverse complement strand
CAGGTAAGGGTCCTGGGGCAAGCTGTGTGGGGTCCCAAGCTGAGCCCTGCTGGGCACCCCACCCAGGGCGGCCTCCGCCGAGACGGGCAACACTCTGCCCCTCAGGGCCCCAGTGTGCATGTGCCCTTCCCTGCTTGGCGGCCAGCCTGGAGGACGGAGACCTCCACATCTGGTGGGCAGGCGGGCGGGCAGACGGGGGCGAGCTCTGCACAGCCAGGCT
>NW_027938342.1:0-220 GCF_054177405.1 Leptonychotes weddellii | reverse complement strand
GCAGGAAGAGATTCATATTGCGTGGAACAAATTCTGGTCCCACGCAGTGCCATTGTTTGAGCACCATGTGGCCATAAATGTTGTACTTCCATTTTTGGTTCAGCATGAATAGCAGTAAATTATGGATTACAAGTACGTGGTGGATCATTCCTCCTTTGGGCCACTCATCCTCTCTACATCTTCTTGCACAAACTATACCTCTAGTGCCTTGTGTTACTTC
>NW_027938341.1:0-220 GCF_054177405.1 Leptonychotes weddellii | reverse complement strand
CCCAAAGGGAGGGGTGGGAGTGGGTGATCCTCCCCAAGTTCAGGCAATAACAAAGTGCACTGACTGTAGAGAATTTTGAAAAAGGGGTACTTGGGAGGCTCAAGTCAGTTAAGCATCTGACTCTTGGATTTGGCTCAGGTCACAATCTCAGGGTCCTGGGATGGAGCCCCGCGACTTCGTCGGGCTCTCCGCTCAGTAGAAAGCTTGCTTGTCTCCCTCT
>NW_027938340.1:0-220 GCF_054177405.1 Leptonychotes weddellii | reverse complement strand
CCCAGCTTGGCGGGGAGTCTGCTTCTCCCTCTGCCTCTCTCCCTTGCTCATGCTCTCTCTCTCTGTCTGTCTCTCTCTCTCAAATGAATAAATAAAATCTTTAAAAAAAAAAGGTATGGTTTTAGCTCTTCATTTCCAGGTTAAGTATGATGATAGACAATGTCTATTCTATATGTTACTTTTAATTTACCTTTTTTTTTCCCCAAGAATTTATCAGTGG
>NW_027938339.1:0-220 GCF_054177405.1 Leptonychotes weddellii | reverse complement strand
TATGACCATCATAATGAAATGTAGAATACCAAAAGGAAAAAAAGATATTAAGAACAGCCAGAGAGAAAAGACCCATCACCAGGAGAGGAAATGCGCTCAGGCTGCAGCTAGCAAGCCCAGAGGAAAGGAGAAAGGCTGGAGCACAGTGGGGAGCTCTACAGCAGTGACCTGCAGGGCCTATGATCAGAGCCGGCTGCAAAAGTATTTCTTTTTTTTTCCT
>NW_027938338.1:0-220 GCF_054177405.1 Leptonychotes weddellii | reverse complement strand
AAAGGAATTACTTTGAGTAGAAAAAAAATAGCAGTATGGGGGTGCCTGGGTGGCTCAGTCAGTTGAGCATCTGCCTTCGGCTCAGGTCATGGTCCCGGAGTTCTGGGATCGAACCCCACGTTGGGCTCCCTGCTCAGTGGGGAGTCTACTTCTCCCTCTGTCTTTCACCCTGCTCCTGCTCTCTGGCTCTCACTCTCTCCAATAAATAAATAAAATCTTT
>NW_027938337.1:0-220 GCF_054177405.1 Leptonychotes weddellii | reverse complement strand
AGATTTTATTTATCTGAGAGGGAGAGAGAGCACGAGCAGGGGGAGGGGCAGACGGAGAAGCAGACTCCCTGCTGAGCAGGGAGCTGGACTCAGGGCTCCATCTCAGGACCCTGAGATCATGACCTGAGCCAAAGGCAGATGCTTTACCAACTGAGCCACCCAGGTGCCCCAGGAGTAGATTCCATCTTTTTTTTTTTTTAAAGATTTTTATTTATTTATT
>NW_027938336.1:0-220 GCF_054177405.1 Leptonychotes weddellii | reverse complement strand
CCACAATACAAAGACATAATCTGTAACTTAAAATTGTATTCCTTTTCTTGTCTCATTGAACCTACCATAATACAAAGACATAACAATAATTAAGATACAACCAATAAAAACTGCAGGCTAATTTCACTAAGAAATAGTGATGCAAAATTTTGAATTAAAAATTGGCAAAATGGGGCGCCTGCGTGGCTCAGTTGGTTAAGCGACTTCCTTAGTCTCAGGT
>NW_027938335.1:0-220 GCF_054177405.1 Leptonychotes weddellii | reverse complement strand
TATTACTAGTTTACATTTGAACTCTCAGACCAATACAGTAACAACTCAGAAATAGATGTTAATATATGTAAAATATTGCAAAGGAACTGAAACTGCTTAAAAGCATAAAGTTGAACAAAAATCAAAATGGCTGCACTCATAAATAAGTCAAACAGAGAAAGACATGTATCATATGATCTCACTGATATGAGGAATTCTTTTTTTTTTTTTTTAAAGATTT
>NW_027938334.1:0-220 GCF_054177405.1 Leptonychotes weddellii | reverse complement strand
ATAATTTTAAAAAAAACTGTCAAAGAGGCTTTTCTACACATCCCAGGGTTGAAAATAGGACAGAGGGGATACCTCCATGCTTGGACAGTTGTACCAGATGACTCTTTAGATTCTGAATGTTGGGAATCTGGAGCCCCACCTCTCTTCACATGCACGCACACGCACGCACACAGGGGCACGCAAGCGCTTGGACGACTCCCGTGATTCTGCACTAAGTGGT
>NW_027938333.1:0-1284 GCF_054177405.1 Leptonychotes weddellii | reverse complement strand
TAACACCCAGTGCTCCATTCAGTATGTGCCCTCTTTAATACCCATCACCAGGCTAACCCATCCTCCCAACCCCCTCCCCTCTAGAACCCTCAGTTTGTTTCTCAGAGTCCATAGTCTCTCATGGTTCATCTCCCCCTCCAATTTCCACCCCCTTCATTTTTCCCTTCCTGCTATCTTTTTCTTTTCTTTTTTTTTTTTTAAAGATTTTATTTATTTTTTGACAGAGAGAAAGAAACTCAGTGAGAGAGGGAACACAAGCAAGGGGAGTGAGAGAGGGAGAAGCAGGCTTCCCGTGGAGCAAGGAGCCCGATGCAGGGCTCAATCCCAGGACTCTGGAATCATGACCTGAGCCAAAGGCAGATGCTTAACGACTGAGCCACCCAGGCGCCCCTTCTTCTTCTTTTTTTTTTAACATATAATGTATTATTTGTTTCAGAGGTACAGGTCTGTAATTCATCAGTCTTACACAATTCACAGCACTCATCATAGCATATAACCTCCCCAATGTCCATCACCCAGCCACCCCATCCTTCCCACCTCCCACCACTCCAGCAACCTTCAGTTTGTTTCTTGAAATTAAGAATTCCTCATATCAGTGAGATCACATGATACTTGTCTTTCTCTTATTGACTTATTTCACTTAGCATAATACCCTCTAGTTCCACCCACGTCATTGCAAATGGCAAGATTTCAGGTTTTTTTATGACTGCATAATATTCCATTGTGTATATATACCACATCTTCTTTATCCATTCATCTGTTGATGGACATCTTGGCTCTTTCTATAGTTTGGCTATTGTGGACATTGCTACTATAAACATTGGGGTGCACATACCCCTTTGGATCACCCCGACATTTGTATCTTTGGGGTAAATACCCAGTAGTGCAATTGCTGGGTCATATGGTAGCTCTATTTTCAACTTTTTGAGGAACCGCCATACTTTTTTCCAAAGTGGCTGTAACAACTTGCATTCCCACCAACAGCGTAAGAGGATTCCCCTTTCTCCGCATCCTCACCAACATCTGTCATTTCCTGACTTGTTAATTTTAGCCATTCTGACTGGTGTGAGGTGGTATCTCATTGAGGTTTTGATTTGGATTTCCCTGATGCTGAGCTATGTTGAGCACTTTTTCATGTGTCTGTTGGCCATTTGGATGTCTTTGGAAAAATGTCTGTTCATGTCTTCTGCCCATTTCTTGATTGGATTCTTTGTTCTTTGGGTGTTGAGTTTGATAAGTTCTTTATAGATTTTGGATACTAGCCCTTTATCTGATATGTCATTT
>NW_027938332.1:0-220 GCF_054177405.1 Leptonychotes weddellii | reverse complement strand
TTTTTGCTGTTGTTTATTTGTGGTGGTGGTGTTTTCCAAGATTGCAAGGAATTGGGTGGGAGGCACAGGGAGCGTTTTTGTGGGACTGCCCTCAAATATCAGCATGTTTAGTTTCTGGCCACCAGGAGCATCCCCCAGGGCCTGGGACAATCAAAAACACACCCACACAAACCCAAAAAGCGCCATCACTGGGGAGAGGAGCCACTGTGAAGTCAAGAAC
>NW_027938331.1:0-220 GCF_054177405.1 Leptonychotes weddellii | reverse complement strand
TCCCGCCGAGCAGGGAGCCCGATGTGGGGCTCGATCCCAGGACCCTGGGATCATGACCCGAGCCGAAGGCAGACGCTTAACCGACTGAGCCACCCAGGCGCCCCTAAGGGAACTTTTAAATAAAGTATAAAATACATATGTAAAAGTCACCAAATCATGAGTACTTAGCTCAGTGAAGTTTTGCAAACTAAAACCATTTAACCAGTACTCAGAACAGAAG
>NW_027938330.1:0-220 GCF_054177405.1 Leptonychotes weddellii | reverse complement strand
CATATCTTTACTAAGATAACCACTAACTCAAATTGTGTATCATTTCAGCAATAAAAATTTAAAATGCGTTTTCTGATAAAAGGGGAATTTTGAATTTGTGAATACTTGCTTCTCATCTAATTAAAAACATAAAGAAATGCTTTATGTTTTAAAGGACAACCCATCTGATGATATCTGATGAATTTTTGTGAATCATATTTTAAAATGCTTGGGGTGCCTG
>NW_027938329.1:0-220 GCF_054177405.1 Leptonychotes weddellii | reverse complement strand
CTTCGGTGTACACCCCCCCCCAAAAAAATCAAGCTGGGTCGAGTAAAATGGGAAATTTAGAGTTCATATAATCCAACACAGGAAGGACAGTGGTAGAGTGGCCCCTCATCTCTGCTTCTTTGCCTTGGTGCCACTTCTTGGCAACAGTGGTTGACTCCACACGGTACCCCTTGTTGAATCCAGCACATCCTTCAGAGCCACCAGATCCAAGGTAAGAAGT
>NW_027938328.1:0-220 GCF_054177405.1 Leptonychotes weddellii | reverse complement strand
GTCCCTCACTGCTACTTTTTTAAATGTTTTTCACTAAAAACTGTGTTCTTTTAGTTAACTTCTGCAAAACAATTGCTGAAACATGAAGAGGAAATGCAGACTAATACCTGGAGATGGTAGTAGAAGAACAGAAAATGTAACAAAGTAAAGGTCATGGGTAGAAGAGAAAACAGTGGCTAAAGAAAAGCCTTGTGGATCCACCTAAGAGAGTCTGAAATTG
>NW_027938327.1:0-220 GCF_054177405.1 Leptonychotes weddellii | reverse complement strand
AGGGAGCCCGATGCGGGACTTGATCCCGGGACTCCAGGATCATGACCTGAGCCGAAGGCAGTCGCTTAACCAACTGAGCCACCCAGGCGCCCCAAATATGTGTTTTCTTAAGCCATTGAAACTTCTTTTAATTTTTCAGGAAAATGAATTTAAGTGGATAGCATAAATAGTATAACTTTTAGTTTAAAAACATTTACACGGCACTTTATGGAGCATATTT
>NW_027938326.1:0-220 GCF_054177405.1 Leptonychotes weddellii | reverse complement strand
TTTTTTTTTTTTTTAATTAGTTTCAGAGGTAGAGTTTGGTGATTCATCCGTTGCATATAACACCCAGTGCTCATTACATCAAGTGCCCTCCTTAATGCCCATCACCCAGTTATCCACCCCACCCACCCACCCACCTCCCCTCCAGCCACCCTCAGTTTGTTTCCTAGAGTCAAGAGTCTCTTTACGGTTAGCCTCCCTCTCAATTTTCATCTTATTTTAT
>NW_027938325.1:0-220 GCF_054177405.1 Leptonychotes weddellii | reverse complement strand
TTTTTTTTTTTTTTTTTAAAGATTTTATTTATTTATTTGAGACAGAGAGAATGAGAGACAGAGAGCATGAGAGGGAGGAGGGTCAGAGGGAGAAGCAGACTCCCCGCCAAGCGGGGAGCCCGACGCGGGTCTCGATCCCGGGACTCCGGGATCACGACCCGAGCCGAAGGCAGTCGCCTAACCGACTGAGCCACCCAGGCGCCCCCTGGCTGGGATGTTC
>NW_027938324.1:0-220 GCF_054177405.1 Leptonychotes weddellii | reverse complement strand
GGGGGGGGGGTGAGGGGTGGGTAGGTGGGAGGGGCAGAAGGAGAGGCAGAGAAACCCAGGCAGATTCTGCACTCAGAGCCCGAAGCTGGGGGGCAGGGGGGCCCTTGATCCCACAACCCTGAGATCATGACCTGGGCAGAAACCAAGAGTCAGACACCCAACCAACTGAGCCACCCAGGTGCTCCTGCCTTGTTACATCTTTTAAATGTCTGTGGGGTCT
>NW_027938323.1:0-220 GCF_054177405.1 Leptonychotes weddellii | reverse complement strand
TGTTCTCTTATTTGTAAATCTTGGGTAATAGCATGACCTTTCTTGTGGGGTGGTGGTGAGGATTATAAGATGCCCATGTTAAAGGAAGCTCTCCATGAAGTATGTTCACTCATACAGAGTATGTTCTGTGATCGTCTATGGAGTCTGTCCTCTGTGTCAGGCACCATTCTAGGTGCCTGTATATCTCAGTGAGCAAAACGGATAAAAGTCTCAGGCCTCA
>NW_027938322.1:0-1284 GCF_054177405.1 Leptonychotes weddellii | reverse complement strand
TTTTAGTTTGAGAAAACTCATTTATGTGTTCTAGAACTTACATAGTTATTTGTAAAACACACATTTTAGAAGCACCAACTATTTTCTGATTGGTGCAGGTAAGGAAGTAACAGGAAGGGTCAGGAAGGAGCCCCCTCTGTGCTCCTGACGCAGTGGTTCTGTCAGGACTGAGAGGAGAGCCCTGCTTCCAGCTCTCTGCTTCCTCAGGGTGTGGTCTCTGGGAGAGGACACTGCCCTCCCCACACCCAGCCCCTCTCTGCTGGTTGACCAGCTCCCACCGTGTCCTCCAGCCTCCAGCATCTTCTACCACCTTCCCCCTGGAGCCAGATTCCTCTATGTCTGAGAAGTTCGGTGTCGTCAAAGGATAACCTCTCAAGCTTTGAAACCCTTCTTGGACTGTTGGATTATTTGAAGATGGAAGGAAAAAAAGTGTGTTCCACACCACTAATTCCACTTTATATTTACACTGGAGCTGTGCAGTTAGAAACATATAAGATTCTCGAGGCACCTGGGTGGCTCAGTTCGTTAAGCGTCTGCCTTCGACTCAGGTCATGACCTCAGGGTCCTGGGATTGAGCCCCGCATCATGCTCCCTGCTCAGTGGGGAGCCTGTTTCTCCCTCTTCCTCTGCCTACTGCTCTGTCTACCTTTGCTCTCTCTCTCTGTCAAATAAATAAATAAAATCTTCAAAAAAAGAAACATATAAGATTCTAATTATAAAATATTCACAGATAATTATACTTTTATTTTATTGATTCATATGCTCCAATACTGAGACATTTTCAGTTCTGTTTATACAATTTATACAAATTAGTGTGTATTTATCCTCTACGGTAAGAACCAGATATTCACCAATTGCATCATTTTCACGTATAATATCAATATTTTGGCCAATGTCAAAAATAAATAAATATCAGCAGGATATGACATGTGCATGACAAAAGTTCAGGGATGCTTGCCAGAGGGTAATTCATGTTGACAGGATGGGGATTATTGAAGTGAATCCCTAGGTGAGGAGGTTGCCAAAGTCCATGTGTGGGTCTGGCCAGATGTGTGGGTCTGGCCCACCTCTCAGCTCCCCATGTGAGGAAGGAACTGAATGAGGACACTCAGGAAGACACATGGATCTTCAACTCAAACAACAGTTCCCTTGGGATGATGCATCATCTCCATATGGGGTAGTTGTCTATGACCATACATCTATTCCACATATATGTCCCATCTCTGCTTCTGGTCAAGGACAAAGATAGGTATGAGAAGGGGAAGGTGGAAACAGAAATAAGGA
>NW_027938321.1:0-12611 GCF_054177405.1 Leptonychotes weddellii | reverse complement strand
AGCAACCCTCAGTTTGTTTCCTGAGATTAAGAATTCCTCATATCAGTGAGGTCATATGATACATGTCTTTCTCTGATTGACATATTTCGCTCAGCATAACACCCTCCAGTTCCATCCACGTCGTTGCAAATGGCAAGATCTCATTCCTTTTGATAGGAATGCAAGCTGGTGCATCCACTCTGGAAAACAGTATGGAGGTTCCTCAAAAAGTTGAAAACAGAGCTACCATACGACCCAGCAATTGCACTACTGGGTATTTACCCCAAAGATACAAATGTAGGGATCCAAAGGGGTACGTGCACCCCGATGTTTATAGCAGCAATGTCCACAATAGCCAAACTGTGGAAAGAGCTAAGATGTCCATCGAAAGATGAATAGATAAAGAAGATGCGTACAGAAGCTTTTTATTTTGATGTAGCTCCAAGTGTCTACTTTTGCTTTCATTACATGTCCGTCTGGTGTCATACCCGAAAAAGTCATTTTCCAGAACAATGTCAAGGAGCTTTTCCCCTATGTTTTCTTCTCATAATTTTACAGTTTCGGGTGTTATGTTTAAGTCTTTGATCCATTTTGGGTTGACTGTGTATCGTGTGAGATGAAGGTCCAAGTTCATTTTCTGAATGTGGATATCCACTTCTCCCAACACCTTTATTAAGGAGACTATCCCTTCCACACTCTGTGTTCTTGACCCTTGTCAAAGATCAGTCATCTGCAGATAGACGGATTTCTGGGCTCTCTATTCTGTTCCATTGGTCTCTTTTTTTGTTCGTTTTTATGCCAGTATCATACTGTTTTAATTACTGTAGCATTGTAATAAAGTTTGAAATCAGGAAGTGTGACGCCTCCAGCTTTGTTCTTCTTGCTCAAAATTGCTGTGACCATTTAGCGTCTTTGTGGTTCATTTAAATTTGAGGACTTTTTTGTTTCCTATTTCTGTAAAGAACACCAATGGATTTTGATAGGGATTGCATTGAATCAGTGGTTCACTTTGGGTCATATGGACATTTTAACAATATTAATTATTTCAATCCACGAACAAAGAATGTCTTTCCATTTATCTGTGTCTTCCTTAATTTTATTCATCATTTTTTAAATAGCTTTCAGGATACAAGTCTTTCACATCCTTGGTTAAGATTATTCTTAAGTGCTATCTATGTCAGTCAGTATTAACCTGGCACGTAAAGGCGCTCTTTAGAGTTTTCTGAATATATGACCATGTCCCCTACAAAATAGAGCTAATTTTACTTCTTCCTCTGTGAACTGGATACCTTCTATTTCTTTTTCTTGTCTCACTGCTCTAGCAATCAGTACCATGTTGAATATAAGTGGCAAGAGTGGGCATCCTTGCCTTATACTGTTATCTTAGAGGGAAAGCATTCAGGTTTTCCCCATTGATGATGTTAGCTGTGGCTTCTAAGACACAGGACATGTGTGTAATATGTACATTGTGGGTATATATGTAAATTGTATGTGTAATTTATATATAATATGTATAATTATACACATGTAATATGTAATACACACACAAAAATTAATTTATAATACTTAGTAAGGCTTAGAGAGGTTAAGGAATTAGCCCAAGGTCACCCAGCTAGTAAGACAGGGCTCAAGCTTGGGCAGTCTGAATCCAGAACCTATATTCCTAACTGTTGTTATATGTCCTGAAGATGCTGCAGTGAGAATTGTTCTTGTGAGTCAAACAAAGAGCTTTTCAGGAAATTGGGAAGTGTTAAGAAGAAACTAGTGCAATGGGATAGAGAGTGTCTCAAGGAGGTCTGCTTATGGGCTATGACTCTGCTTAGAAACCAGTTCCTGTGCATCTCAGACCACCAAACTAATCTTCGGACTAGTTCTGCTTAGTCCCATTAGAACCAAGCACAGTCAAAGCTTTCATTTCTTTTTGTTTTTGTCTCAAGGAATTATATACAAAGTATTGAGATAAGCACACACCTAGGGGTTTGGACATATAAAGTTGGGTTGGACATGGACCCTGCTTTTCAGTCATGCATTTTAACTACGAATGAAAAGAGTCAACTGCCAAGCCTAATTATCTTTAGAAAGAAAGAGATATTTTCTTCTGATTATAAATAGTCTCTCTCCATTCCTGATTTTCAACTACTAGCAAGAGAGAGCTTCATGCTGACACCTAACTGGCACTTAATCTTCTGTATTTCTGATTTTCACCTACCTGTTTTCCTGCACCTGCTCTGTCTCCTATCGCCTGTCCCTCCCGATAACCCTGAGTACTAGTCTCAGGAGAAAATCCCACCCCTCAGTCAATTGCCAAGCCCTGTTTGGTCCGTCATATCCTCCTTGTCTGGCCCTGCTTCCACTACACCACCACAAGCAAGGCATAAGCTCTCGCTGCCTCCTTTCCAGAACTTCTCTGCAATAGCAACAGCAATAGGTTTCCACCAGCCATCTCTAACCCTTCTCCATGATTCTTCATACAAGGCTACATTAACCTCCCTCCCTTACTCCACACATTCAGCCAGTAAGTATTTACTGATCACCCACTATCCCACCTCACTCTGTTCTAGGAGTTGTGGAGTGAATAGTCACAAGACAGATAAGTACATGCCCAAAAGAAGCTTAAATTGTGGTAAGGAAGACAGATAACAAACATGTAAATAAAAAGTGATAAATGCCATGAAGAAAATAACACTGGGAATATAAAAGAGCGTATCAATTAGAATGCCTTTGACTTGGGTAACCCAATTCAAGGGGCCTTGAAAAAGGAATACATCTCAGGAAACAAGAAGTCTAAAGTGGAGAGGTTCTGGGCATGTTCCACCAGGATTTTGCCTCTGAGGTTCTGGCACTGCCTTCCCCTGGGTATTGGCTTTATCCATAGGCAGCAGACCTCTATACTGTCATCGGATATTTAACTTCCAGGGGATGAAGAGGAGACACCTGTTCCCGTGACACTCTCTCAGCAGCGAGAGCAGTTTTCCCAGGAGCCCCTCGGATCTCATTCGTCCAGCCCTGAGTCCCGTGCCCACGACGAAACCAATCACCAATAAGAGAACTACAATGAAGAAGATGAGCCTAATCAGGGTCTACCGTTGGAGAAGGGAGAGGAGCACCTTCCCCTGAATTACCAAGGGTCAAAATGGTTACGGGAACAAAACCAGGGGAGAAGATAAAATCAGGGGGGCAAATGCCAGTGTCCACTACGGTGAGCCACTTGGTGTTAGGGTGTAGAGTGGGGAACTGTGGGCTGGGAAATAGGCAAACAGTGAAAGAGGGACTCTCCAGGCTGCGACCTGAATGATGAGAAAGAAGTAGCCATGGCAAGGCTGGGGGGAAAGGGTATTTCGGATAAAAAATCAGTAGGGAACAGAGATTCAGACAAAAGCAAGGTCAGCCTGTTCAGACAACAGAAACCAGTGTGACCACAGTAGAGAGAGGGTACAAGAAAGTGTCTGATGAAGCCAGAGCAATGGGCAGGGGGCTAGACATGCAGGGCCTCCAAGGCTTCGCTGGAAGCTTTCAGGATGTAGTGCGGACCTGGTCTGAAACACATGTGCTTCATGAAATGTCACATCTCGTGTGAGCAACTGTCAATTTTTACCTTGCATATGGTTCTTTTCATATATATCTCATCTTTACACCATCAGCATAGAGTATGTGTTAGTGAGTCTCCCCATCTTCTACCTTCATCCCCACTTCAAGTATCTAGAATGTGCCTGGAATTGACTGGTAGAGGTCACTTGTTGGGTAAATAATAAATATACAAATTGTTAAATTAACAAACCAATGAACAAATAGTGCTCACTGGTCCTGATCATTAGAGCTACACAGGTAGACACTGGCATGTGCCAGCAGAAAATCCAGATATGAGTTACTGGCTCAAGAAGTAGTCAGTTACCTTTGGTGGGTGTGAAGGCTAGTTCATGTATGAAGCGTTTTCCTACCTTCATGTAAATTCCTGGCAGAACTGAAGGGCTGGGTACCGGGAAGTTGACACAGAAAGCACAAATTTGGCAAGAGCGGGGATCGTGAAGTTCCCAAATCATCCACAGCAAGACTGGATTTCTTGGTTGGCTGGTGCTCTAAAATATGGTGATATCAGCAGTTAGAGACGCAGGTCTCTAGGGGTAACTAACAGGGCAGCATCTGTGTTGTCACCAAGGCAGTAAGATCTTTGCTTGTGCTGGTTACCTGCTTTTACTACTAGGTTGAAAGACACTGCTGCCCACATCACAGATCTTCTATCTTTATATGCCTATGTAGATCAGGCGAAAATGCAAGTAATAAAGATAATTCACTTTAAAGTGCATATTAAAAAAAAAAAAAAAAAACTGAGCCTTCTTCCAAATTCACTTTAAACAAGAGCAATGGAATAAACCTAAGGAAAACTGAAAGAAGGAAAACCATGTATTTATATGTAATTCAGTGTTTTCTAAAGCGTTAGATGCCCTTTCCTGAATTAGAAATGGGGTATTCTTAACTCACAACATGCATACAAAGCTCGTGAGTTACAAAGCATGAGGCTTTGCTTATGCTGGTTTGTGTCACGACCTCCTTGGCATATTTAATGGCAGTGTTTTGTATAAAAATATGAATAACATCAAAAATAACATGTAACATGTATTCAAAATAAGAACAGTACATACTGGTTAAAATAATCCCACATATCAACATACCTCTGGGCTACAAATACCCTTTTATGCTATGAATATTTATGTGCGGACAGTTCATCCAAATATTAACACTGTTTATTCTTGTGCACAAAATGTTATGTGACAAATACTGTATTTGTGCTCCTCTTATTTAACAAAGTTGTGTGTGTGTGTGTGTGTGTGTCTTCTTATTTCTTCTACCCAAATAAACAAGCAGATTGACATCACAAGGCTTCTTTATTGCTTAGGCAGAACATTGAGCAAACTAATATTTATTCTGGGTTACTCAGCTGTGATACGTAAGGGGTTTCATGACATGCCATGTCTGGTGCCCGCTTAGCTTTTACTAGATAATTACACTTTGGATCACCTAGAACATCACATTCAATGGAGAGACCTGGTTTTAAAATTTTAAAAAACATGGAATGGTCAGAATGTAATCAGTCATGCCTCCATAAATTAAGGGAGCTATAAATAAATGGGCACTAGAAAGGTGCAATAAAACAGGGATTAATCAAACTGTGATTAATTCAGGATCAGATTAAAACCAATAGTGCCAGCTGAATCAGATCCATTCTGCAGCGTTGTTCTCTCCTGCTCCTTTTTTGTTACCCTTTTTTCCTCCTTCTCATTCCCCTCTGCTCTCAGCCCCAGGGCACTCTCCTTGGTGGATAAACCTGCAGCACAGTTAATTGTCACATACATGGATTTAATCACATTGTCCATCACATTCGGGGGCCCTGCCTTTAGCGATCCGTGACTAATTGTTGTGGTAATTTTTCAATCATTAACACCAGCGCATATGCTGCAGACAAATCCCAAGGTGCCTACTAAACCCCAGTGACAAGCGGCACACAGGCTCCAGAAGGGCCAGCGCGCGCCTCGCCCGGGTCCCCACCCCCAATCCTATTAGTCATGCACCATCATTAATATACATATCTTCCAAGGATATGCCAGGCTGTGATGAGGTCGGAGGGGCCTGAGCATGCTTTAGAACACAGCCTTGCTTTCAATCTACTCTTTGAAAGAGGAAAGGAAAGGAAATTAAAACTCCATGTGGGACAACTAGCTGAGGGCCTATTCTAAATTCCGCTTGTTTCTCATTCATTTTCAGGCAGGCTCCTGAGCTGCGGCAAGTGCCCTTTCTTTGAGTTTCAGCAGTATTAGTGATCTCCATGGCAACCACTGGTGCTCATCTGCTGCACCACACTGCAGCTTCCCTGGGCTCAATTCTCAAGTCCCCATGGTGTCAGACAGGGCAGGCCATGTGCACTGGTGGGACAAGACCTTGCCTTGGGGAATCCTCCAGCTGATTGAAGCCCTGCTCTAATCACCACATAATAGGAGCGAACAAGATCACACGGAATATGATCTGCGTGCACAGATTCCAGGAATGCTATTTATTTTTCATTTTCCATGTTTTAAGGGTCTTTGTTGGCCAAAAGAGCCACTAGAATAACCATCTTAACAAAAAGGATTAATTTTGAATCCCTGGTGGTACAGTGTTGTGCCTAACTGATTTATTTAATGCATGTATCTCATATATCTTGCATTAAAGGCAATACTCAAGAGAAAATTAAAACTCCTGGGTTTTCCCTTTGGCTCTTCCTAAATGAAGGAACATTTGGGATACTGGCCACAGGAGGGAAAAGCAAGAGAAAGATTCCCGGATCATTAGTGAAATTCTGACTCTTCCTCTGGAATCTTAGGAAATTCCCTCTTATACCCAGTTTCCCCAAGATTAAAATAAGATCTACTTATTTTAGGCACTTAGCACTGGATCACTAAACAAGGTCTCCGCAAGACTTAATTAATATGTGCAATTCATTTTTAGCTCCTTAAATGAAAGACGTTTGGTGCAGGCTCCATTATTATGAAATGAGGGGCCGAGCGCCCTCTACTGCTGCTTCTAGGTCAGTCTCTCAGTGTCTGAAATCCTGTCATTGGGGTTCACTTATTGTTAAGAATTCTTACACTCTCACTTAGAAGGCATTTACTGATAAGAAAGAGCAGGAAGAAAGGTACAAGGAAGGAGGAAGAGAAACAGATAACAATAGGCTGGCTGTTATAAATAGAATAGCCTTACACCAAGATGACTCAAAGGCACCTAAGCTTATTTACAGCAGAGTGGGAAAGGTCCAGAAAAATTCACGGTGCTCAACTTTGCATCGTGAGCAAACATTAAAAGGATAAAAAAAGGGATATCTTACTTTCTGCTCACATTCTTCTAGGACAAGAAGGGAAAAAAGCAGGGTATCAATAGGATCTTAGTGAATTGCTCTGTTTTCTAGATAAGTCAGATGAAAAAGAGAGCCTTTTTTTTTTCTTGGAATTTTTAACATTCACAGCACTAGTTAGTTTCCAACTTCATTTCTGAGGTTAGTTTGAATAAACCCAGACCCATCCTCCATAACACTGTACAGAACAAATCTACTCTTGAGCCTAGATTTACTTATTAGTTATCACAATAAACTAAAAATTATACAGATGAGAAAGGAAAAGTTTCATCCTTTTCTCCATTATGTAAATGACCCTTAAACAACTACAAATACAAGTTCAGCTGAGAGCTTCTGAAGAGATCCTGCTTCTTTATTCGAAGAATAAAGAACCTTCTGGAAAAGTGTTGGTAATAATAAAAGTAAATAATAATATATTAAAATCTAATATTCATTGAACTGTTTTTCTGTGGCAGCAACTGTTCTCAGTGCTCTCCCTGTAACATTCATTAATTTTTAGAACTCCTCAGGGTCAGTACCAATATTATTCCCATTTCTGAGATGAGGGGAATGAGGTACAGAGAATGGGTACCTTGTGGGAGGTCATCCAACTGACAAGTAACAAAACCAGATTTCAAAACAAAGCCATCTGAATCCTAAACCCCCAAAATTAACCCTGAGGCTATAGCGATGAACACTGGGTAGAATTGAATTCTGAGAAGACTGCACTCAGACTCAAAAAAAGCTGTTGATCATGGAATCTAGGGCCTTTACAGAAAAATCAAAATTGTGAAAGCTCTGTTAAGTATTTCCACCTCTAAACCCAAGTCTCATCTTTTTAGAAGCAAAGACCACAAATTTTTCTATCACCTTTAATTTCTAATGGAACATCATCAGTTTACCCTTGAACTGAGTCAGTGTCACTGACAGAAACCCTGCTCCAGTAAGGAACACCAGAGCCAAATTCCAGAGCCGGCAGATGGTCAGTGAGTTGCTACAGAGGCAATTAACAGTGAGCTGTTGGATTCTGACATGCTGGAGTGGGGAAAAGGGGTTTTCTCAGCCCTGTGCAGCTGTCTAGGGAGAAGGACAAGAAAGTATCCAGCGGCAAGATTAGCTACTCATCGCCCCCGGCCCTGAGTCTCGTCAGCTGATGCCAGGAGGGACGCAGAGCAGAGGAGGAGTCTGAAGTGTGCGTGAGGATCAGAGAGGTGAGGAGGAGGAGCGGTTGGGCTGGGAGCTGGTGTGGACAGAGTGGGCTCTGACGGAATACAGCTCTGCGCAGGAAGGAGCTTCAGTGGGCCAGTGGGTGGTGATGGCCCAGGCAGGAAAGCCACACAGCTGCTAGGTGGGTAGCTGACCGTGGGGCTGCCCCCAAGTGCCCCCCAGAAATGGTCAGAGTGGAAGGAACAAATGGCTAGAGATGGGTTTCTGTCATGACATTTGTGTAAGGGATTCACATGGCTCTCTGGCCCTTTTCGAGGACAAGAGTCCTATCAGACTTGAAATGACCAGAATGCAGCAAAGTGAGATTGTCAGGAAGACATTATTTTCAAATTTTTCCTGGCATACAAGAGCTAAAAGATACAGAAATCCTTCACTTTCATCAATCTGAACCAGGGATGGACTACAAAAGTCATCTCCCACACATTACCCTCTAAAGACGAATGAAATTATCTTTTCATTCTTATCTCGGGATTTCTCTCCAATCCATTTGTATAAGAACAGGAACTGACTGTAGCATCTCAGGCATACCATTCTTCTGTAAAGTGTGAATAATTTGCTAATTGTTAGGAAATGAAATGGTTTACAGGTTATGCAGGGAATCTATAATCTATTCTGTTGACATAGGAAAAAGATCAAAGATCAAACACTAGTGCTCAAAATAACGTCATTTGATTTCATGAATGAAATGGCCCCCTTTGACATAGATTTAAAGATTTCTGGTCAAACTATATTTTAGAAAATGAATTTCTTTCTATAATGTTATGGATTATCCTTAAATAGTTCTCCCTTTAAATACGAAATGCTTGATGAGAATATGAAAGGAATTCAGTTTTTATAATAAGATACAACATTACTTCACCATCACACAAATTCTCCTTTCATTATATAGCTAAAAAAAATTTTTTTTCTATTACCAGCCAGGGGAAAAAAAAAAAGATCTAATTGGCATGCTCTGAAATATTAATCTAACTTCGGAAACAGATGTACAGTCTTTCAGAGCTTAAGAATATTATTTTTCAATGCATTGCCGGATGAGAAATACCACTTAAGAAATCATCGGCTTTGATGTTGCTGACACTAAGGGTTACAGCTCTTAAAGGAGTTTATCCTGATGTGTACAACACATGACCAGAAATCCTGGGTTGACAACATCACAGACTTTCTGCAGAGGATGGACGAGATGCTCCCTCAGGTCCCTTTTAGCCCTAATATTTGGTGATTGTAGGTTTTTACTACTGGCCTCAGTATCTCAATAAGGAAAGTGGATGAAAAACATTGTATCAGTATATATTCTATTTAAGGGAATTCTGAAGTAAATCACAATATTAAGAAAACAAGTGTTTTGAAACATGGCTTATTATTCCCTTTTGGTAACTTTCTTAAGGCAATGAACACTTATAACCATCAAAATGTGTATCTAAAATCATAGAAAAAAGCGTAAGAAATCTTAGAAATTATCTTTTAGTGCAATCCCATTTATTTCAGCAATGAGGAAATGGAGAAGTCTGGAGAAATACACTAATAATAACAATAACACTACTACTAATATTATTATCATTTTCAAACTAACATTTACCATAAGGTAGTTGTGCCCACAACCACTCTGTTTTCCACATACAATCTTTTTAAGAATCCTAAGAGATAACCATTAATATTACCACGCTGAGATTACCAAATAAGGAAACTGAGGCACAAAGAAGCTATCTCAGGGGTCTAAGTTTTCCCATGGCCAGGACAGAGCAAGATGAGGACCGAGCAGGTTGACTCTACAGCCCTGCTCTTTAACCATGAAACCGTGAAAAACCACAACTTCCCAAATAAACTGACCAAGTTCTTAGAAACTTCATAGAATTAACTAAGGTAAGACTAACTGTATATTTCAGGATTACCAGGCCCATATATTTAGGACCCTCCCTGTGCCAGGTGCCAGGGGTACCTAGAGGATGAAGACAATGCCCTCTGAACGAGGAGCTAAGATGAAACCCACCCAAGGATGTGAGAGTCCAGAGAAAGACACAGATGGTAAGTGCAACAAGTATGGATGCCAACTCCACACTGAGAAGCAGACTCCAAAACCCAGACACGATCTTGAAAACAGAACTGCCCATGACCATGTGGGCCTCAAAAGCCACTGTGGTTATAAAGCAACTCACATAGGGCAATCTGGAGACATGTGCTTTCTAGCATGCAGACAGGGAGAAAAGGTGAAAGTGATATTTACTTGATGATAGCTACCATCTTCGATGCAGTGAGGTTACCTTTTTCCTTCTGGTATATTCTATCTCATTGGAAAAGCCCAGAACACCATGTGAAGATTCACAGCCTCCAAACTAAAAGTAGGTCACCAACCTCACTCTCGTCATCTGAAAATGAGAAAGCTTGGCCAGGAGGTGGTTATGAGGTGGTTAAGTGAATGTGCTAGATGGCGCCAGAGTAGACACTGGAAGCTACTGGAAAAGATTAGGTTGTTCAACTACAGCATGCAGCATGTGGTGGGACAATAATACTGTCAATACCAGAAACTTATATTTTGATGAACTAGTGAAAGAAGTGAATCTAGCAAAGAAGACTGAGAAAGAAGATCACCAAAGAATATTTGATTACCATCTCAGATCAACTGTATCTTCAGCATCTAAAAAGCCCTCCTGGATAAATGTTATTAGCTTACAAGTGGGTACGGGTGATTTCAAGGACTCTCCAGCATTATAATAAGAAATGACTTGTGCAATGATCACAAAGAACTTCTCAGAAATGGAAGGGCGCCTAAATTAGGGCTTATGAAGCTTCAAAACTAATTCTTCCACTGCAGTAAAATTTTTACATCCATCTTAAAGTACCCATTTAAGGATTAGTTAATAATAGGTAACCACCTGGGGAAAAGAATCATTATTAAATTCATACATTCAAAAAACTTAAGCCACAGGAGGGGAAGAGCAAGACGGCAGAGGAGTAAGAGATCTAAATTTCATCTGGTCCCAGGAATTCAGCTGGATAGGAATCAAACCATTCCGAACACCTACGAACTCAACAGGAGATCGAAGAAAAGAACAGCAGCAACTCTCTGAACAGAAAAGCAACCACTTTCTGGAAGGTAGGATGTGCGGAGAAGTGAATCCGAGGTAATATTCGGGAGGATAGACGGCAGGGGAGGGGGCCCCCATTGGCTGCTTCTGGCAAGTGATAGAGCCGCGGAGCACAAAATTGGAACTTTTAGAAGTCGGCTCCGCTGAGGGACATCACTCCAGTGGCTAAGCAGGGGTGGAACCCTCGCTAGGACAGTGTGGTCTCAGGACCCTCGGGGTCACAGAAAGACCGGGGGTGCCTGAGTGCGGCAGAGCTCCCAGGTATCAGAGCGGGGAAGCCAGCTGCAGAGACAGAGCAGAGGAGCAGGCTCTCAGCTCGGGGTGGCCATAAACCATGATCCGTGGCACAGTCGGGCCACTGCTCCTCCAGCAGGAACCCAACAAGAGGCAGATCGGGGAGACTCACCTTCCTTCCCCGGGAGGAGAGGCACAGAAGCGCACCGCAGGGATCTGCTGGGTTTGGAGACTCCACCCGGGGTCCGGTGCCAGAGATAGAAACGCTCGGTCACAGGCTGGGTGAGCACGGAGTGCGGCTGGAGACCGGGGAGACGGAAGTGACTGACTGCTTTTCTCTGGGGGCTCACTGAGGAGGGGGGCCCCGAGTTCTTGGATCCTGGGGTGGAGATTGGGAGACCGCCATTTTCACTCTTGGCCTCCAAAGCTGTACGGAAAGCTTGCAGGGAACAAAAGCTCCCGAGAGCAAACGCGAGCAGATTACTTAGCCCAGCCTGGTAAGGGCAGGACAATTCCGCCTCCGGCAAAGATATTTGGGAACTACGGCAACAGGCCCCTCCCCCAAAAGATCAGCAAGAACAGCCGGACAAGATCAAGTTTACCGATCAATGAGAACAGCAGAACTCCAGCGCTAGGGGAATACAGCACATAGAATTCATGGCTTTTTTACCATGATTGTTTAGTCTTTCAAAGTTAATTTTTTTTATTTTTAACTTTTTCTTTTTTTTTTAATTTTTCTTTTTCCCTTTTTCAACCATCATCTTATCAATCCCTTTTTTAAAAAATCTTTTTTATCTTTCATTTTTAGAGTCATATTCTATCCCTTCATAGTAGTTAACCTTATTTTTGATATATATATATAAGTTGTTCTCTCTTTAAAATTTTGGGATACAGTTTCTTCTAACAGACCAAAATATAACCTAAATCTCTAGTGTATGGCTTTGTTCTAGCCTCCTGCCTGATCACATTCTCTCCTTTTTTTTTTTTTAAATCCTCTTCTTTCTTTTTTCAACCAACTTCTTACCAATTCCTCTTATAAAATCTTTTATAATTTTCATCTTTACAGTCACATTCCATCCCTTCATTGTATTAACCCTTATTTTTGTACATATATAATTTTCACTTGCTTTAAAATTTGGGGAGGCACTTTCTTCTAAAAGACCAAAATACACACAAAATCTAGTGTGTGGCACTGATCTATGCACCAGCCTGATCATATTTGATCA